>NC_142740.1:3615000-3742500 GCF_051943395.1 Hippocampus bargibanti
AATGACTGTAAATCGATTTCAACACCAAGAGGGTGCTTCAGAGAAACGCGGGAATGTATATGGTGTGAAAAGCTGGAAGCGAAAAGGAAGAGAATGGAGAGTTGAAGCCGTAGACGTCGGGGGACGAGCGAACTCAAACTCCCCCCTCCTATGGCCGGAGATGTTGGTACAATCCCGGGCTCAAATTCCGAGAATTGAGCTGGTCTGATTCTTAGAACTGGGCTTCTTAGAAGTGGTGATGCAAGAAGTTTCTAGGAAAGCGCTACCAGGTGATTTTTCAAAATAATTCTTTTTTTTATTTACATTATCCCTCCCCTTCTTCGCTTCTCTTCCTTCTCATTTCCCTTGTATTTATTTTGCGGCCAACTTCATATGTCGCTCGTTATGTTTTTCTTTGGGTAGGGTGAATTTGTCTATGTGTGCGTACTTGTGCGACGACAGCGGCGGCTGCCCGGCTGTCAGACAACCGAACCGAGACACCAGAACCTTTTTTCCCCCCACCCCCCTTCCTCTCACCATCTCACCGCACCTTAGTTCCCATTCCCCCCGCGTAAAATCTACCCACTCGCGCTTCCACCTCCACCGCAAAACCCCCCGGTCCTAAACGGCTTCTGTAGCCGAGATAAGGCGCGTGTCAGTCGGCTGCAACGAGGGCCATAGCCGCTCTTCCCCGCCCCCTCCGCGTGTTCTCGGTTGTCACCCAACTTTGACTTGGGATTTTTTTTTAATGTCACTAAATTATGTATTCGCGATGGTTTTAATGTTAAGATGCGGTACAGTTAACGTGCCATCGTTTGCGTCCATGTGCATTATGGTGTGTCGTGCGTGTTTCCGAAGTGGAGTTGTCAACTTGTCTCTTTACGTTTGCGCAAAAAAAGTGGGTTTGCATGCGCACGTTGCTTTCTTTCTCCTTAATTATTTTTAATGTCTAACGTTGTTGTGCGAGATGTTGAATTTGCAGTCGAGTAAGTATGTATGACGGAAAATTGAGTGCGATAATTACAGTAAAATCTGATTAATTTAATGTGTAAAATGTAATTCATGTTTAAAACGTCGACAAAATATCACTGGAATATGCATGTTACTTAAAAAAAAGTGTTAAATCTCGGGTTTTCCTCTGATAAAAAAAAAAGCTTTTGAATTGATTCTCGTGCATGGTCAAAAGAGTTAAAAAATGCGTTATAAAAGTTGCTTGTCATGAATCACATGTAAATTGTTCTTTGTGCATGTGCACGTTGTAAAATCTATTTATTGTTTATTATTTTTTTTATTTTTTTGTTTATTTGTATTGCATAGTTCTGTCATGCACTTTTTACCGTGTACTGCAACATCGTTTTTGTGCTGAGCACTACTACCCCCCCCCCATCCCATCATTGTAATTCATTTGAATAATTTGTTGTTCTCGTCTTGTCAACCCGCGTTTCCCTCAAAGCTTCGGTTCAAGTGGAGGGGGGGTGTCAAAATTTAAATGTCCCAAACCGGCGTTTTAGTCGGCTAAATTGCGCCCTCTAACGGGCACTCGGGTGAAATGCAACGGGCACTTTTAAAAATGCTGTTTTTAATCAATAACATGTAACTAATATACAAATGAACGTTTTTTGTCTCTGTGTGTGTGTGTGTGTGTGTGTGTGTGTGTGTGTGTGTGTGTGTGTGTGTGTGTGTGTGTGTGTTCACCTCACCCGATCCAGAAGTCGGCAGGATGTCTTGCTTGACCGACAGCTGCATCCAGTTCACGCGTCATGCCAGCGACGTCTTGCTCAATCTCAACCGCCTCCGTAGCCGGGACATCCTTACCGACGTTACCATCCTGGTTAGCAGGCAGCAGTTCCGGGCACACAAGACCGTCCTCATGGCTTGCAGGTAAGCATTTCATTTTTTTTTTGTCATTGATCTATCCCTGGAGGGGTCCTTCAACGGTAGAGGTCTTTGGTCAACGGTAGAGGTCGTCTTTGGTCAACGGTAGAGGTCTTGCTTTAGAAAATCCAAACTTAATGTACGTTTCTCATTGTCTCCAATACAGCGGGCTCTTCTACACCATTTTCACCGACTCGCACAAGTGCAACCTCAACGTTATCAGTCTGGATCCCAAAGTGGATCCGGAGGGTTTTGCCATCCTGCTGGAGTTCATGTACACTTCCAGGCTCGCCCTCAGGGAGAGTTTGATCATGGCCATTATGAACACCGCCGTCTACCTGCAGATGGACCACGTGGTGGACACCTGCCACCGTTTCATCAAGTCCAGGTTGGTTTAGTAAGAACTGAATCAGTTCCCAGCGACTAGCTGCGTGGAACAAGTGTCTTTTGGTAACTTTGCGTGGAGGGTGTTACGCTCTGGGGTGCTCCCGGTGCGTTCCAGTCAGAGATATTAAGCAAAGTCTTGAGATAAGTGCTCGGTTGGGTTTTCAATGATCCTCAGGGACGCAAACAAATATTTCTGGAAGCATCAGTGTCATGATGATGAGTCAAATTAGCTTATTACGCTGTTAGGAGACGACTTTTGGGCACTAGACTTTCTCCAAGTGGTCCATCCTTGGCATTCCTAGATTCCCAAAAACTGAGAAATCAGATCCAGACTAGATCAAACCCACCACAAATATCCACTTTTGCGATTTTAGAAGTTGACTGTTGTCTCTTCTCCTGCAGCGAACCCAACGGGAAACTTCCCAGAGATGAATTCCTGGTGAGCCCGCTTGTTCTGCCCCAGGACGTGCACGCATACCGCCCCCATGAGGTGGTGGATGCCTTACATGGCCGGGTGGCCCCTTTCAGGGATGCCCGTCCGACATACAGCTCCGGCATGCTCAACGGGGTCGGTACACCCGGGAACTACCATCTCTACGGGCAGTTCCCCATGCCGGGGTTCCCTTTCCCACTCTGCAAACTGACTGATACCAAGAACACATTCGGCGACCTGTCACGGAGCGGGATCCACCACAAGCACCCGCACGATGCCGTCGCCATCAGCAGGGCAGAGTACGCTCGGGCGGTGGGCTCCTCCGGAGTCCTACAGGGCGCTAACTTTGCCCCCAGGGAGTTTGGGCGGGAGGACGAGGTGAAGAAAGAAAGCAATGAAACGCTCGGGCTACCCCTGGGATTAGCCGGGAGGAAGCGGGTGTACCCCGTTTTGACCCTAGACCACCACAAAGACAAAGACCACGCCCCGCCGGCAGAGGAAGACCTGATCCATCACCACTACCCACTCGGGATCTCCTCCGCTGGGCGTAAGAGTCTCATGAGTAGCCCGCAGAGCCCTCTTAAGTCAGACTGCCAGCCCAACTCCCCAACAGAATCCAGTAGTAGCAAGAACGCCGGACTGTCGCAGGCCGCCTCCGGGGCGCAGCAGCCGGGGACGGGAACCCAGGACCCTAAAGCTCGCAACTGGAAGAAGTACAAATTCATTGTACTCAACCAGAGCGCCAGAGAGGACGAGGTGGGTTTAAGGAACCCGGGTCTGTGCTCGCCTCAGCGGGTAGGTCTTCAGGCGTACCTCCACCAGGGGGACGCGGACAATTTGGAGGCGCAAAGCACAAGGAAGAGCCTTGAGGATCATCCTGTACCGCAGATCAGCCGACTCAACAACATCATCGGGAGGTGAGGGGACAAAAAAAAAAAAAACGCCGGAGTCAAGGATAAAAATTCCGTTCCTGGTGTTACCCAGATTATCTTTTTATGTAGAAACACGACAGGACAGGGGTTCGGGAACTGCCCGGTTTCTTCGGTTCGTTTTTTGTGGGTTTTGGATGTTGGTAAATCGAAAGATCTTAGAACGTTTTGAGTGATCCGAAGTTTTAAGGGTTGTTGGTTTGAAATTGAGGAAACTGGACGATTATTGGATGTTGAACAGCCATGACTGATCTAGTTGCCTCGATACAAAATGGGTTTCTAATACAGTTTTCTTTGTTCTGTACTTCAAACTGTTGCGGTCAAAACATTCAGAGAATAGTTTTCGTTTTAGTTTGGAAATGAAGGCAACAGCACTTTTGGTTTTTGGTTGACGGAAAACCCCGTCACCCTAACCCTAACCCTTCTCTTAGTCATCCAGGTCACAGTAAAACCAAATCAGGGTTTTCGTCATTGTTGTTGAATAACAACAGGTTCTATATTTTATGAATTCTGTCTTTACTACCCGCAAATGTTGACAATTTAAGACTCCATTTTATATTTTCACCAGGCAGTTATATTTTAACCTTTATACGCGAGCCGTGATTTGAGTGCCGTACAGTTCTGAGGTTTCACGCAATCATGTCGGTATCTTCCGATATGCACTCAAAAGTATCATCCTCACCATCAAATTGTACTGAATTAATTTTTAAAATACAGTAAAGTCTCGTTATATCGATATCGGATATATCGATAGTCCCGGTTATATCGATACTATTTCTATGCACGCACGGAGAAAATTACATGCAAACAGGGTCGGATATATCGATAGTCCCGGTTATATCGATATTTTTTCGGACTCCCTTGAATATCGATATAACGAGACTTTACTGTATATTTGAAAGAAACAGGGTTTACTGGACTGAAAATGGACGTTAAATCTAACGCCAATATTTGTCCGTTTGCTCTCAAGTGGACTAGACGGGTCTCTAAGGAACGTGGAGAGCCATCACCCAACCCGGTATCTGGCTCGCCTGCACTGTTCGTCGTGCGGCGCCCAGTCCTCGCAGCATTCGGAGGTCTGCCCCTCTCGCGGGCGGCTGGGCGATGACCTGGTGGAAATGCGATCGGAGTACTCGGACTCCAGTTGCGGTAGGTCTGGGCCATTTTGGGGTTTCTAGGAGGATTTTTTTCGCGCTTAAACGGAGGGTTGATTGTAACGTCACTATGAACAAATTGAAGGAAATTTGCGATTTAAGACTGTATGACCATTGTGAGGATAGAAAATAGCAAAAACTGAAAAACAAAACTAACTCCCGCTTTACCCTTCCCGTCCAGAAAACGGCACCTTCTTCTGTAACGAGTGTGACTCCAAGTTTGCCGAGGAGGAATCTCTGAAGCAACATGCGCTCCAAGTCCATAGCGACAAACCCTACAAGTGCGACCGATGCCAGGCCGCCTTTCGCTACAAAGGCAATCTCGCTAGCCACAAGACCGTCCACACAGGTGCGTTCACGGGTCATGGGTCCTTCCCCCTTTATCCCAAATTTAGTGAAACCCTACTTTTTGTTGATTTTTTTAGCTGTAGGTTAGTCTTGGGATCAAATTAAGGCAGCTAAATAAGAAAGCGCTGGCTATCTAACTAACTATCTAACCTCTCCCTCCCCCAAATTTTTAGGGTTACATTTCAAGTCATTGCTTATTGTTGATGTCTTTTTTGTAGGAGAGAAACCGTACCGCTGCAACATCTGCGGCGCTCAGTTCAACCGACCAGCCAACCTCAAGACTCATACTCGCATCCACTCAGGAGAGAAGCCATATAAATGCGAGACATGCGGCGCTCGTTTTGTACAGGTGAATTTTTGTCTTTTTTTTATAAATAATAATAATAATAACAATAATAATATTATTATTATTATTATTATTATTATTATTATTATTAATACATTTCATTTCTAAGCGCCTTTACAAACTCTCATGGTCACTTTACAGTCACAGGATATTTTTTCTGTGGGTGAGCAGTGGCAGCCACACGCGCCAGCATTCACTCAACCCGGAAGTAACTCAAATAGATAGAAAGTTAGCGAGCTAGCGAATAGATATAGTAATAATATATTTGATTGAGAGTTTTGAAAGGCGCTTAGAAATCAGTATAATGTAGTATTAGTATTAGTAGTATTAGTATTAGTATTAGTATTAGGAGTATTATGAGTATTATTATCATTAGTAGTAGTGGTACAGTAAAGTCTCGTTATATCGATATCGGATATATCGATAGTCCCGGTTATATCGATACTATTTCTATGCACGCACTGAGAAAATTACATGCAAACAGGGTCGGATATATCGATAGTCCCGGTTATATCGATATTTTTTCGGACTCCCTTGAATATCGATATAACGAGACTTTACTGTATTAGTTGTATTGGTAGTATTATTAGTATGAGTAGTAGTAGTAGTATTAGTAGTATTATTAGCATTATTCCAAGTTCCGACAAAAACAGTGATCATGTCCGATCATGTAATGCCGTATTGAATGTTTATGTAATCCTAAAACTGAATATTCTGTGGGTCCTGCAATTTTGAGTGACAATGACAACAACCCTGGCACTGGAGTGGACATATTTTTGCACATCGTCTGGCAGCGAATGAGTTAATTAGACACAAAATTAGACCAAAAAAAAGTCAGAAATTGAACATGACGCAATCCGCTTCTACTACAGTAAAGTCTCGTTATATCGATATTCAAGGGAGTCCGAAAAAATATCGATATAACCGGGACTATCGATATATCCGACCCTGTTTGCATGTAATTTTCTCCGTGCGTGCATAGAAATAGTATCGATATAACCGGGACTATCGATATATCCGATATCGATATAATGAGACTTTACTGTATTTATATTTTCTTCGTTAACTAACTTGCAGTGTTTTTGATACCCGCTAGGTGGCCCACCTCCGAGCCCACGTGCTAATCCACACGGGCGAGAAGCCGTACCCCTGTGAGATCTGCGGCACGCGTTTTCGCCATTTGCAGACCCTGAAAAGCCACCTGCGCATCCATACAGGCGAAAAGCCCTACCACGTAAGTCACAGCGTTTGAGCTACCGGTTCACCGGGTTTGCAAATTTTGTGTTGAAATGTCACATGTCAATCAGATAAATCAAAAAAATGGGTTTAATGGGTTTTTTTGTGCCAAATATGATTTGATTTTTTTTCCCCTCTCTTTTCCTTTTTCTGCCCAATTCTATCGCGTTCAAGTTTTACATATTTCTAGTACTCAGTTCTCCACATAGTCCAAAAATGGGATGACTTTCCTCAATTCTGACGACGTCGCAAAAAATTGGATTTTCACCTTGGTAGCAATTTTCATGATAATAATAATAAAATAATAATATTACATTTCATTTATAAGCAATTTCAAAACCCTCAAGGTCACTTTATAGTCACAGGATATGTTTTTCTATGGGTGAGCAGCGCCAGCTCACTCAACTAGGAAGTAACTCAAATTGATAGAAAGCCAGCTAGCGAATACATAGCTAATAGCTAATAATAGCTAATAATATTAATAATACATTGTATTTAAAGTGCCTTTCAAAACTCTCAAGGACATAGGTAGCAATCACGCTAATAGACAGCTATATAGCTAGCCAGCTAGATAGTAATAGATAGCGAGCTAGGTAGATAGCTAGCGACATAAATAGAGAGCTGCATAGCTAGATAAATAAAAAGAAGTGAAGAGAGGAAAAAAGAAATAAGAATAAAGTCAAGAGAAAAGACAAAAAAAGATAATTGGAAGGAAAGAAAGTCTATCAAGCTGATAGATAGCTAGACAGCTAGCTAGCCAGTTAGATAGCTAGCTGGGTAGATAGCTAGCGAGAGATAAAAAGTGAAGGGAGGGAAAAAAAGAAATAAGAATAAAGACAAAAAGCTAAATGGGAATAAAGTCTATCGAGCCAATAGATAGCTAGATAGCTATCTAGGCAGCTAGATAGCTAATAAATAGCAAATCGCTAGCTACCTAGATAGTTAGTGAGATAGATAGCTATATAAATAAAAAGTGAAGATAGGGAAAAAGACATAAGAATAAAGTCAAGAGAAAAGACAAAAAAAAGCTAAATGGGAGGAAAGAAAGTCTATCAAGCTAATAGATAGCTAATATATAGCAAATAGCTAGATAGCTAATAAATAGCAAATAGCTAGCTAGCTAGATAGGTAGATAGATCGATAGCTGGATAGCTAGATAAATAAAAAGTGAAGATAGGGAAAAAGACAAAAAAAGCTAAATGGGAGGAAAAAGTCTATCAAGCTAATAGATAGCTAGATAGCTAAATTGCAAATAGCTAGCTAGCAAGATAGATAGCGAGATAAATAAAAAGAAGTGAAGAGAGGAAAAAAGAAATACGAATAAAGTCAAGAGAAAAGACAAAAAAAGAAATGCGACGAAAGAAAGTCTATCTAGCTAATACATAGATGGATAGCAAATAGATAGCTAGCTTGATTGGTAGATAGCGAGATAACTAGATAAATAAAAAGTGAAGCTATGAAAAAGAAACAAGAATAAAGTCAAGAGAAAAGAAAAAAAAAGATAAATGCGATGAAAGAAAGTCTATCTAGCTAATAGATAGCTAGCCAGCTAGATAGCTAATAAATAGCAAATAGCTAGCTAGCAAGATGGATAGCGAGATAAATAAAAGGAAGTGAAAATGGAAAAAAGAAATACGAATAAAGTCAAGAGAAAAGACAAAAAAGATAAATGCGACGTAAGAAAGTCTAGCGCTAGATAGATAGATAGTTAGATAGCCAGATAGATAGCAAATAGATAGCTAGCTCGATTGGTAGATAGCGAGATAGCTAGATAAAAAGGGAAGCTATGAAAAAGAAACAATAATAAAGTCAAAAGATAAATTTGACGAAAGAAAGTCTATCTAGCTAATACATAGCTAGCTAGCTAGATAGCTAATAGATAGCAAGCTAGGAAGATAGCTCGCGACAGATCACTGGATAGCTAGATAAATAAAAAGTGAAGATAGGAAAAAAGAAATAAGAATAATGTCAAGATAAAGACGATGCAATCAGTAATAAAATCGGCTCTTTCAAGGTCAACTCAAAGGCACCAAAATTAACTCACGTGAGCTCAACCGAAGCCAAAAACACGGTAGCCATTTTGATCTGAGGATCAATCTGGGAGGAAAGTCTATCAAGCTAACAGATAGCTAATACAGTAAAGTCTCGTTATATCGATATTCAAGGGAGTCCGAAAAAATATCGATATAACCGGGACTATCGATATATCCGATCCTGTTTGCATGTAATTTTCTCCGTGCGTGCATAGAAATAGTATCGATATAACCAGGACTATCGATATATCCGATATCGATATAACGAGACTTTACTGTATATAGCAATGCATCAAAATGGCCTCCGATCCATTTTCAGGCCGCGAATTAAATTAGTAAAATATCAAACTAAAACAAATGTAAAATATTTTAATGTGAAACCATGATTGAAAACTTTCTTTGAGTACTTTTTTTTTTTTGGCTGAGCTATTGTTCACCTTTTCGCCTCTACCTCCCTCTAGTGTGAGAAATGCAATTTGCACTTCCGCCATAAGAGTCAACTGCGTCTTCATTTGCGACAAAAGCACGGCGCCATCACCAACACCAAAATCCAATACCGCATTTCTACCGACGTCATGCCCACAGACCTCACCAAGGCATGTTGAAATGGACAACGAACGCCCTCCTCCCTCTACTTCCCCCTCCATCTTAGACGTGTACAATCATTCCTAAAGCGATATTGATTTGTTGGACTAATCACGATGGCCGTGTTTTGTTTTGTTTTTTCGGGGGATGTTCCAAAACTATTTTAAGTTTACAGTGAAACCTCGGTTTACGAACCCCTTGGTTTACGAACTTTTCGGTTTACGAATGTTAAATTTATGAAAATTTTACCTTGGCATACGAACTTTACTTTGGCATACGAACTTTTTTCGTACACAGAGCTGCTTCAATGAGGTATATGTCGTTCGCGAACGAGCCCGTTCTTCTAACAACAAAATGGCTGCAGACTTTTTTTGTCCTCTATTCCCCGCCCCCAGTCTTCGGTTAAAACCACGTGATTGGTCAAGAACACAGCATAGACGGAATGTGGTTTAAACATTAAAGACACAGGCAGACGACAGTGAGAGTGTTTCAACTTTGAGTTAAAAGTCAAAGTGTAGACTGCAAGGTTAAAATATCCCATCAATCAGGCTCCACAAACAACCCGCACAAGCCATATGTACACTTGATGCAAAAAGCTGTCAACCCAGCTAAACATAACACAATTGATGAGGAACTAGGTAAAATTATAGCAGAGAAAGCACCTACAAGGGATCATTCCTCAAGATGGTGAAAGAAGAAGGCTATGTTCCTTATCAAGTGTTTAATGCTGAACTTAGCAGTTTTTTTGACAACGATACTAGTGCAGCGTGTTCTACCGGAAACAAATTCCTTGTGTGTTCTACATACTTGGCAATAAAGATGATTCTGATTCTGATTCTGATGAAAGCGGCCACTCCGTTCCATCAAGCCATCAACGACCATCACAAAGTTAAATAAAACGACTTTATTATACAGTAAAGTTTATTTCTTTAATTATAATACCATAGCACATTTATTATACATAAAATAAGGTATATTTTGGGTAGTTTTAAGGCTTAGAAAATTAGGAAGTAAAGAAAAAAAATATGTTTCATGGGGACCTGGGAACGGTTTATTCTCATTTTAATGGTTTCCTATGGGAAATTATTTTTTGGGATACACACTTTTCGCCTTAGACACTTTGTCTGGGAACCAATTAAGTTCGTAAGCCAAGGTATCACTGTATTTGGGGTTAGCGTTTGTTGCAATCACAGGGGGCCAAAATTTGTGTCACATTTTACAATTTTGATAAAGTTAGGGGAAATTTTGCATCAAATCTGATGTCTTTGCACATGAATGGCAGTTTCTGAGCTCTATGCAGGCCAAAACAGTTTTTGGGGGGGATTAGCTGACGCTAAATTTCATTTTCTAATTTTATTTTATACAATGAAGGAAAATTTTTATTCAGATTATATTTTTAAAAAATGTGAGACTGTGCAACATATTTCATTATCCGTTATTTATAGCTGACATTTAAAAAAACTCATTTTGTTGCCGGAATTTAAATTATTAAAATTATAATTATTATTAGGAAAATCTGACAAGCTAAACCAAAAAGAGGGTAGATTTATAATCATTGCAAAAATTAATAAGAATTCAAAAGCGTAGTTGATTTTTAAAAAGATGTCTAATAGTGCCAACACTGTAGAAATTTGTTTAATTTTTTGTATTTTTTAAAACACGATATAGGTCAGTTTTTATTCAAATAGCATCAAATTTTCTTGGCTGCCAGCCCGCCATTGTATTTATTTTTTTTGCACAGAATAAAGCTCACATTTTTACCCATTTACGCCGAGCGTGTTCATATGAACACAGATAAATTCATGTTAAAAAAAATGTGTCAAATAGGTTCAAATGGAATAATAATATAATAATAATAACAATTAATACTTTCATTTCATTTATGAGCGCCTTTCAAAAATCAAGGTCACTTTTACGGTTACAGGATAAGTTTATATGTGGGTGAATGGCGGCACCCACACACGCTAGCGTTCCCAGAAGTAACTCCAATAGATAGAAAGCTAGCTGGCTAAGTGATGGATTGCTAGCTAGATAGCTCGCCAGACAGTTAACAGATAGTTAGTTAATAGATAATAAATAGCTAGCTAGATGTTCAGCATTCACTCAACCCGGAATAACTCCAATCGATAGAAAGCTAGCCAGCTAGCTAATAGATAGTCAGCTAGATAGCGAGCCAGACAGCTAATAGATAGCTAGCTTGATAGTCAGACAGACAGTTAACAGATAGCTAATAGATAATAAATAGATAGGAAATAGCTAGCTAGACGTTCAGCGTTCACTCAACCTGGAATAACTCATAAAGAAAGCTAGCCAGCTAGCTAATAGCTAGCTATCTAGCCATCTAGCTAATCGCTAGTCAGCTAGATAGCGAGCCAGACAGCTTATAGATAGCTAGCTAGATAGCCAACCAAACAGTTAACGGATAGCTAATAGATATTAAATAGCAAATGGATAGCAAATAGATAGCTAGCTAGGCGTTCAACATTCACTCAAACCGGAATAACTCAGATAGAAAACTAGCCAGCTAGATATGTAGCCATATAGCTAATAGCTAGTCAGCTATATAGCAATCCAGACAGCTAATAGATAGCCAGCTAGCTAGCTAGGTAGTCAGCAACGGTAACCCCATTCAACCGGTAACAACTCAAATAGATCAAGTTCGCTAGCTAGCTAATAGATGACAAATAGATAACTAGCTAGTTACACAGCTAACAGATAGCGAGCTAGGTAGCCAGCAACGGTGACCCTGGTCAACTGGGAATAACTCAAATAGATCAAGCTAGCTAGCTAATAGATGACTAATAGATAGCTAGCTAGCTAGACGGCCAATAGTGCTCACCCACAGAAAAACTTAGCCTGTGACTGTAAAGTGACCTTGAGAGTTTTGAAAGGCGCTGATAAATGAAATTTATTATTATACCCCCTCTTTTTTTATATGTACAATCATTCTAGACGCTTGTGCCACACTGTGACAAATCAAAACGCCGAGGTTACGCTCACAAAAGGAGAAAAAAAAAGTAATTAAAAAAAAAAACGGGTTTCCACGACATGTGAACATGGAGTCACTTTATGCTCTGTACGTATAACTCTATACAAAGTGCGGATGTGCGCTTCAAAGCTTCGAAAGTACGCGTAATAAAGCTTTATTTTCTACAAGGATGGAATGTATTAAAAAAAAAAGTCATTTTTAGGGAGAAGATTAAAAAAATAAAAAATAAAAGTACAGTATTTTATATCAGATGAACTTACTTTTCTGGAAACACTGACTGACTGGGTGGATAAGATTATATTTTGAAAAGAACAGGAAGTTGTTCATTCCTTTAAAAAAAAAAAAACAGCGCTGTGAAATGAGGAAAAAAAAAATAGAAAAATGTATCCAATAATTATGATGATTATGCATGAGCCGCTCACTGGAGAGGTACGATTATAAATATTGTGATATACATATTGTGTATTTATACATATTTGTGGGATTGTTCTCTGCGGGCGGAGCCAATCGTTGATGTTTGATGACATTTTGATGTATTTGTAGAGGTGTTTTTATTCTTTTTTTTTTTTTTTTTTTTTGGTGGGGAGGTTGTTATTGGATTTTTGTGCGCCGAATAAAGGTTTTCTGATTCTGATCAGTCAAGGTTTTTTTTTTTTGGTCATTGTTCTTGCTCCCGACGTACAGTTGTGTGGTTGTCACTTTTGTACATAGATACACTGTGGATTCAATGTGCCTTTTTTTCTCCACTGCAAAATGCAAATTCAGCTTTGTGAAAGGTACAAAAATCCCGATTCTCCAAATATGTGTTACTATGTTTGAATATGTGTTTGTGTTGTTTTTTTCTTCTCTTCAACGCTTGTCACCAACCTTAAAAAAAATGTAATGCATCACTTTAATCTCTTTTTGGATTGCGATTTTTTTTTTTTTTACTATTACGGAATTTGGAAAAAAATATTGTACAATGTCCTTTGATGTATGAATGTAAAATAAAGGTATTTGATTTGTATGTGTTGGTAGGATTCTGATTTGTGAACATTTTTTTAGTTAATGTTTAGTTAAAGTTGAGTTAATTTTAAAGATCTTATTTTGAAAGGATAATGAATATAAAATGTATTTTTATGCGTTTTTTTGTTGTTTTCCTAGCTATCTATTACCTAGCTATCTATTTGCTATGTATTTGATATCTATTTGCTCTCTAGCTCGCTACCGAGATAGCTAGCAATTTGCTATCCATTTGATACCTATTTGCTATCTATTATGTAGCTACCTAGCTGGCTATCCATTTGCTATCTATTAGATATGTGGCACGCTAGCTAGTAATGTAGCTGGCTATTTATTAGCTATATGGCTATCTAGCTAGCTGTCTAGCTGGCTATTATAAATTAAATGTATTATTATTATTAGCTATCTGTTAGCTAGCTTTCTATCTATTTGACTTATTTCCGGGTTTGAGTGAACGCTGGCGCGTGTGGCTGCCGCTGCTCACCCGCAGAAAATCTGATCCTGTGACTGTAAAGTGACCTTGAGAGTTTTGAAAGGCGCTTATAAATTAAATGGATGATTATCATTATCAGAAAAAAAAAACTTTTTATAGCATCTAAAATACCCAAAACACGCAGGCTGATATTTTTAGTCAAATGCAAAACACCAATAAAAATGACTTAGTGTCCCAAAACTGCCACAAAATGAGCTCGGAACTGGGCAGATTCAGAAAGTCCCGCCCCCTTGTTCGTGACGTCACTATCGGTCACACACTGCCTTGCTCCAGAATCAAAACAATGGCTTCAGAGAGTTCAGATTCGGAGAAGATGCTTTCTTGTTACTCATCCAGTTATGAATATGACTCAAATAGTTCTGAAGAGGAAAGCATAAATGTTTGCAATCGATTAAAGAAGTCCTTCCGTCTCATTTTGAGGCATCTGGACTCCAATGTAGCGCCCAGAAAATGCACAAGATGGTGCACAAGCTCCGTTGGAAATTGGCTGATTCTTGTTACTCATCCAGTTATAAATATGAATATGATTCAAATAGTTCTGAAGAGGAAAGCATAAATTTTTGCAATTGATTAAAGAAGTCCTTCCGTATCAATTCGAGCAGTCTGGACTCCAATGTAGCGTCCCAGAAAATGCACAAGATGGCGGACAAGCTCCGTTGGAAATGGGATGATTTATCTGCTGGGAATTTGTGTCAACTAGTATCAAATAGTAGTCTTGGTGCAACACACAACGATTCACCATCGCATTATTTATGTTTCTTCCTTCTAATTTCCCCATTAACACGAAGTTTTCAGACCAAACAATTTACCCAAAATGCATTGTGTCGCTTTCTTGGTCAGGGGCGTTCCCTGCGTGACGTCACGTCGGGCATCGTCATCAACACGAAAACAAGACTTTTTGAATATTCAGCGCGAGTCTGAAAATGTAAAATATAGCTACATGCGGTGGAATCTTTGTAAAGTGCATTATTTCATTGTTTTCCTGAAAATTAACGGCGTACAGTTTTGCCTTGAAATTTGGCATCTTTATTTCCCAGAAATGAACATTCACAAAAACGCTTTACGCGAGGCCCAACATATAGTTAAAAAAAAAACAGAGTATCAAAACATGAGTTAAAAAAAATACCTGTTTTCATATAAAAGTTTGTAATTTGTTTTTTTTTTTTAATCCCCGTACGTTAAACAAACTAAGACAGGTATGAAAACTTTTGGGCTCTGTTTCTTTCACTTCTAATTAAATCAAGCAAACCCTTTTAAGGATATTTACATGATTATTGTCACATGAATATTTTTTTTTTTAAGATGTGTTCTTAATGCTCAAATATAAAGTCGACTAACAAAATGGACTCCATACCTGACCTCCTTTTAAATTAACAGAAAACAACTCAAGTGGGTGTTTGCGACGACCTTAATCCAAATACAGGTAACATCCGACTTACGACCGAGTTCCGTTCCGACCAAACGGTTGTAAGTCCAAATGGTCTTAAGTCGAAATCCATTCAAAATATTGAATAGGGACTACATGACATGGGTATGTAATGAGTCTGGAGGCCATGGTCGTAAGTGCGGGTGGTCCTAAGTCGAGTGGGTTGTAAATCGAGTTGGTCGTAAGTCGGATGTTACCTGGAATAAAACACCGTCCGGCTGCACCTGCGATCACTGCTTCTGCTGCATAGCCTCCTTACGTGCGGCGTCTTGAAGTAACTGCGTGTCCACCTCGTCGGCAGGCAGCTGCACGTAGCGGACCACCGAGCCGCGAATGAAGCAGTTTTTCACCGACAACTGAAAAGCACGAAACGGATTTATTGTGACGACCGAGTGATGATGAAAAAAAGAAACACACAACATTACGCAATGAGCAACATGTCAGGTCAAAACTTCCACAGCTTTCATCCAACCAAAAGAGAGATTTGTCCAAAACATGCTGCTAAGGTCTAATTTATTTAAAGGACAACCGACGTCCCCGGACAAGTTGTGTGCATAATTTGTAAAATCACTTCAAATGACTTCTACTGAGCGTATTTTAATAAGATTCCACCGCATATAGCTATATTTTACGTTTTAAGACTCGCGCTGAACATTCAGGAAGTCTTGTTTTTGAGTTGGTGACGAGTCCGTACGTGACGTCACTGAAGGAACGCTCCTGACAGAGAAAGCGACACACAATGCATTTTGGGTACTTTGTTTGGTCTGAAAACTTCGTGTTGATGGCGAAATTAGAAGGAAAACATAAATAAAGCACTGGTAAAGTCAAAGTCAGCTTTATTGTCAAATATGCTAATATGCATGACATACAGCACAGATGAAAACCATTGTGTGTTGCACCGAGACTACTATTTGATACTAGTTGACATAAATTCCCAGCAGACAAATCAGCCCATTTCCAACGGAGCTTGGGCGCCATCTTGTGCATTTTCTGGGACGTTACATTGGAGTCGAGACGCCTCAAAATGATTGGGAAGGACTTCTTTAATCGATTGCAAACATGTATGCTTTCCTCTTCAGAACTATTTGAATCATATTCAGAACTGGATGAGTAACAAGAAAGCAACGCCGGCGTGTGTGGCTGCCGCTTCTCACCCGCAGAAAAACCGATCCTGTGACTGTAAAGTGACCTTGAGAGTTTTGAAAGGCGCTTAGAAATGATGATGATTATTATTATTATTATTATTATTATTATTATTATAACATGAAAATCAAACCTCTGAAGATGGAGGAAATTGATTCGCTGTGGCCGAACCCTTGAAGAGAAAAGCCGAAAGAAAAAGAAGAACAAGCTTACCATGTGCGGGTATTTTTCTGGATCTGTGACGCTGATGTCTGTTAGCTTGATGTTGAGGTACTGAAACAGGAAAAGGAAACGAGTTAAAAAGTCTTTGTCGTTCATAATTGCGTTAAATGTGACAGCCTAAAACAGTAGATTCATTGCTATGGCTAAAATGGAATCATGGTTCCATTTTAGGGCTGGGAAAAAAAAAAAGATTTTTTAATCTAATATGAAATACTGTGATACCTCGGTTTACGAACCCCTTTAATTAAGAACTTTTCGGTTTATGAATGTTAAATTTATGAAAATTTTACCTTGGCATACGAACTTTTTTCATACACAGAGCTGTGTCAATGAGTGATGTGTCTTTCGCGAACGAACCCGTTCTTCTAACAACAAAATGGCGGCCAACCGTTTTTGTCCTCTATTCCCCGCCCCCAGTCTTCGGTTAAAGCCACTTGATTGGTCAAGAACACAGCATAGACGGAATGTGGTTTAAACATTAAAGAGACAGGCAGACGACAGTGAGAGTGTTTCAACTTTGAGTTTAAAGGTCAAGTGTAGACTGCAAGGTTAAAATATCCCATCAATCAGGCTCCGCAAACAACCCGCACAAGCCATCAGTACACTTGATGCAAAAAGCTATCAACCTAGCTAAACAGAACACAATTGATGAGGAACTAGATAAAATTATCGCAGAGAAAGCACCTACAAGGGATCATTCCTCAAGATGGTGAAAGAAGAAGGCTACGTTCCTTATCAAGTGTTTAATGCTGAAGAAACCTGCCACTCCATTCCATCAAGCCATCAACGACCATCACAAAGGTAAATAAAAGGACTTTATTATATAGTACAGTTTATTTCTTTAATTAAAATACCATAGCACATTTATTATACATAAAATAAGGTATATTTTGTGTAGTTTTAAGGCTTAGAAAATAAAATAATGTTTTATGGGGACCTGGGAACGGATTATTCTCATTTGAATGGTTTCCTATGGGAAATTAATTTTGGGGATACACACTTTTCGCCTTACACACTGTCTGGGAACCAATTAAGTTCGTAAGCCAAGGTATCACTGTAATCTATAAACGTAAATACACTTGTTTTCTGAGGCTAATTTTACTTTATTATTGATTTAATTATATCCCCGCTGCTGAGGCTATTAACAACACAAGTTCTCATCGATATAAAACACGCACAAGCAAGATATTAATACAAATAAATAATAATAAATAAGTCCATACCTGGTCAACTGAATGAAGAGTTCCACATATGCTAAAAGAAAAAATAAATAGCGGAGTAAAACAGGACAGCCGATCATCAACCACGCGTTCCAATCAAATGTCATTTGATTCACACAATACTAGAAGTAATCAATTTTAAAATATAATAATTAAGCTTACCTCAGGTCGTTTTTCAGCTCCACGACCACGTCTTTCCCAACAAGCGATTTGAAAAACGAATAGAAAAGCTGAACATCAAAAAAAAGAGCACAAAACGACACAACAACGTTAGCATAGCTAAAGGCTAACAGAAGAAGAAGACCAAGTTAGCGCACAACCAAACAAAACATTATTTTCATTGAGACGAAAACTTTTATTCAACATTGCTGAAATGTTTCCAAACGTGACAAATTCATTCATTCGAGCCGGTTTTTCTCACCATCGCTGCACCGTTTTGATTTTTGCGGCGTTTGGTCTGAGGTCGATGACGTTTGAGGTCGCACACGTGACGTCGTTTTAAAGCGACAGACTCCAGCAATGAAAGGCAGTTGGACCGGAGTTCCACCAGATGACGCCATGTTTTATCATATTATTAGCTTTCGTCTACTTTCGATGAAATGTGTAATGAATGGTCGGATGTAAATTGGGTTCACATGCACATTTATAACCAAATGTTTCGTTAATAAAAAAATAAAATAAAATAGATAAGTAGTGCTAAAACACACGAGCACAGTACTGTTAATAATAATTGCAAATTTCCCCATTGTGGGACGAATAAAGGTTTTCTGATTCTGAATAATAATGATAATAATAATAATAATAATAATAATAATAATAATAATAATAATAATAATAATTAAGCACCTTTCAAAACTCTCAAGGACACTTTACAGTGACGGGATAAGAACTTTTTTAATTTTATTTTTCTGTGCGGGTGAGCAGCGGCAGCCATTCGCACCAACCAGCATTCACTCTACCCAGAAGTAACACAGCAGCAAAGTTATGTAAGTAAGAGGAAAGGAAAGAAAGAAGTAGAAAAACAAAATACAGGAGCTACTCGAAAGGCAGTCCTCTCGCGGCGCCATCTTGAAGTAAAAAAACAACAACTAAATAACAAATAATATGACAACACAAAGACACAGAGTCATTCATTCTTCAGCACTTGCTGTACCCTCTTTGTGACATGACGCAGTTCTAGATGAAAGAGGAGAGGATCGAAGCATCCTTTTCAGCAGTGGATCAGGGACGTCATGATGGAATGTGCACGTCTACTACAAGCTAAATGTTGAAAGCAAACACAAAGTTGTAACATCCATTGACGAAAAGAGATTGTCTCATATCTCTTGTCTCACATAAATCCGCTTCAATTCCAAGCCGCGACAGAATCCAGACTTTCCCGTTGCAGTTACATTTATTGGGGCAATGATCGTAATTCTCAGTGGCATCGAACAGACAATATAAATTAGCTAATATAAATTAGCATTCAGCTCAGAAGGAAATAGAACAGAAAGATTGGACAAAATGATGTATTTTTTGAGTTATGATGCAGGAAAGCAGTGTCCCGAGCAGCAACCAGGTCTCACTTTTCGGAATGGCCCATTTTGGGAATGGAGGGGTTCGCTGAAAAAAAAAAAATATCATAAAACAAAGTGGGACACATTTGTTCAGGTAATTTCTTTGTCCTTTTCTAATGTCAAATTGTCTGGTGTCGATGCGGAAAAACAAATCAACAGTTTTTTAGAATTTTGTGGCGAAACAAAGAGAAACTAATCCAACCTATAGTTACAGGTGGGCTAAATTGACCATTTCAGGTGCCAGAAAATGTGTGTAAGGTGAAAAGTTTGTCTTCCAAACATTTATTTCTCATAAGAAACCATTAAAATGAAAATAATCCGTTCCCAGGTCCCCATAAAACATAATTTTCTATAATAAGCCTTAAAACTACACAAAATAGATCTTATTTTACGTATAATAAATGTGCTATTGTATTGTAATTAAAGAAATAAACTATACAGTATAATAAAGTTGTTTTATTGACCTTTGTGATGGTCATTGATGTAGTTGCCTCTTGATGATATCCGAGTGAAATTGCCGTGTTTTCTCTGCGATGATAATAATAATAACACATTTCATTTAGAAGCGCCTTTCAAAACTCTCAAGGTCACTTTACAGTCACAGGATAAGTTCTTCTGTGGCCGAGGAGCGGCAGCCACACGCGCTAGCGTTCACTCAACCCGGAATAACTCAAATAGATAGAAAGCGAGCTAGCTAGCTCATAAATAGCTAATAGATAGCAAGCTAGCTAGGTAGCTAATATGTTTCCTGACTCAAATAGTTAGCTAATAGATAGATAGATAACTATATAGATTGGCCGTGCATCTTATAAGCCCCGCCCAGCATCCCATCCCCTCATAATACCCTCACTCACACTGTCCCCTGCTAGCTGCTTTTCGTTAATCCAAATCAACAGACATTTTTTCAACCTCTTCTATTGCCTGAAACCATTGCTTAGACAATACAGAAACACCCTTAGCCACACGTAGCAATGGTCAACTTAGCGTACTGGTACTGAGACGCTAAGTCATACAAACGCACACATTGTTTGTGTTTTTCGATTATCTCCTTCTTTTGCTCGACCGTAATTTTCTTTTTGTTTCCTCTTTGAGTGAACACTAGCCTGTGGTGGGGTCTTTTTCGGTCCCATAATAGCAAAAGTACTCCACTCGATAACAAACCACGTCTGCACTCACTAGTCCGCCAGCCACCGTGGCGCTGTTCGACCGTGTGGTTTGGTAATCATCCGCCAAAAACTAGTCCGCCAGCCACCGTGGCGCTACGTGGTTTGGTTCATCCGCCGAAAACTAGTTCGCTAGCCAAGACTATATGCTCGCGAATTTAATGATGGTGAAGCGAAAAGTTCGTGAGCTAAAGCGTTCGTAAGCTGAGGTATCACAGTTTATGTATGGAGACACCCTGCTTACGGTCTTTTTGAAGCGGCATCGGGCTGGGTCTTGCCAGCGGTCTGGTGGTCTTGCCTGGGAGTTCAGAGCTATCCCTGTAGTCTCTGGGCTTGGTGACCTGTGGATCCGGAAGACCTGGACGACCTTTAGTGGGCAGGGGAGGTCGGCTGGTGACCCCGCAGCCCTGCGAGCGTGACGGAACCACCGGCTTCTTATGTTGTGCGACGGCGGCTGGAAGGAGAGATTTGGACTCGGAGTAGGTGAAAGAACGATTGCGAGGTGTGGGCACCGGGGGGCGCTCAGGATCTCCATCAGGCGGTTTAGATCCGAAAACAGGATCCGGTTGTATGAACTGGTTCTTCTGCGTAGCATCCTGGTCCTTGGACTGACTTTGTGATGTTCTCATGGAGCCGTAAAGTGGATTGTCGAACATCTCTGTGGCCTCCACACCCCTAAGAGACAAAATCCGGTATTGTTCAGTAAATGATGAACAGTGATACCTCGGTTTACGAACCACTTGGCTTACAAACTTTTCGGTTTACGAGCGTTAAATTTCAGGAAATTTTACCTTGGCATACGAACTATTTTTCGGGATACACACGGAGCGCCACAATGAGTGATGTGTTGTTCGCGAATGAGCCCGTTCTCCAAAAAATAAAATGGCAGCCGACTTTTTTTTGTCCTCTATCCCCCCCCCCCCCAAGTCTTCGGTTAAAGCCACGTGATTGGTCAAGAATGCAGCAGTGAGGGGGGGAGGTGGTTAAACATTAAAGAGACAGGCAGACGACAGAGAGTGTGAGAAAATAGATAGAAAACAGTGACATTTGGACTCGTTTCAACTTTGATAGTTCAAAGGCAGAGTGTTGACTGCAAGGTTAAAATATCCCATGAAAAAAATGTACATTTAATTTATCCACTGCGAGACTAATAAAGGCAAATCCAATCCAAGGCTCCACAAATAACCCGCACAAGCCATCTGTACACTTGATGCAAAAAGCTATCAACGTAGATAAACAGAACACAATTGATGAGGAACTAGATAAAATGATCGCAGAGAAAGCACCTGCAAGGGATCATTCCTCAAGATGGTGAAAGAAGAAGGCTACATTCCTCATCTAGTGTTTAATGCTGATGAAACCGGCCACTCCATTCTATCAAGCCATCAATGACCATCACAAAGGTAAATAAAACGACTTTAATATACGGTACAGTTTATTTCTTTAATTATAATACAGTAGCACATTTATTATACATAAAATAAGGTATATTTTGTGTAGTTTTAAGGCTTATTTAGTAGAAAATTATGTTTTATGGGGACCTGGGAACGGATTATTCTCATTTTAATGGTTTCCTATGGGAAATTAATTTTTGGGATACACACTTTTTGCCTTACACACTCTGTCTGGGAACCAAATAAGTTCGTAAGCCAAGGTATCACTGTATTCTGTTTTATCCCCCATTGTCAAGGGGAGTTAACTTTATGCTAACTTCCATGCTAATGGTAAAACCAGAAACTCACGCTAACTTCAAAGGTTTTCCGGTGAGACTCTTCTTCGAGTCCATCCCGGTTGGACCAGCGATGGGAAGGCTCCTGGGTGGCATGCTGTAACTCCAGCCTTTGTCAATCACGCTCGTGTAGGACACCTCCATGTAGCTCGGGTTGGATATGTCATGGCTAACCGGAGTCTTGTCGCCGCTTTTGCCTTTCGAGTCGTCTCTCTCCACTTTAACAAAGTCTGACGGTCAAATGTAAAAATAGAATTAACTCATTCACTGCCAGACAAAGTACAAAAAATTGTGGGTTTTTGTCATTCTCACTCAAATTGCAGGACCCACAGAATATTGAGTTTTAGGACTACATCAACATTCAATACAGTCTAAGAAACCTTAGAAGATCTTCTTTCATTGGAAAGAGAGTTTATTCCTAAGTTCTTTGGCTCTGGAGTTATCTGAGCTTCAAATGGGGGCAGATGAACAAAATACAATACAATACATACATAATGTATATAGCGCTTTGTTACAGCTTCAACATGGTCAAAAAGGGAAATGCTGCCCCCTTGTGGAAAGGAAAAAAAACATTGCCGGAGGTCTGACCAGCGCTTTATCGGTACACAAGCATGAAAAAAAAAAAAAAAACGAACAAATTCACAAATGGCGCTCCATGTCACATTTTTCAATTCCCGAATAAATTCGGGGAATGGCCGCGAATTAGTTAATTGATTAATGAATTAATCAATTGATCAGAAGTTTCTGGCTCACCGTATAACTTCTCCGTGGGTTTTCCTTCACAAGTGTGTAGCTGAATACCGCCGGACAACGCGCCGGATTTCTCGCCGTGGTGCGTGAGCGCCACTTGGAACTCCGTGTAGCAGAACTGGGCAGCTCGTAGGGCCACACAACCCTCACCTGGCAGAGCAAATGTCATCAATAATAAGCTGGCTTGCTAGCTATCTAGCTAGCTATCGTTTAGCTATCTAGCTGGCTATGTCGCTATCTATTAGCGACTGTATCCTGTGACTATCTAACATTGAGAGTTTTGAAAGGTGCTTATAAGTGAAATTATAAATGAAAGCTACCTAACTATTTATTTGCTATCTATTAGCTGTCTATCTGGATTGCTAGCTATCTAGCTAGCTATAATTTAGCTATTTCGCTGGCGAGGTAGCTATCTATTAGCGACTGTATTCTGTGACTGTAAAATGACCTTGAGAGTTTTGAAAGGTGCTTATAAGTGAAATGTATTATTATTTTTACTGTATCTATTAGCTAGCTAGCTACCTAACTATTTAATTGCTATCTATTAGCTGTCTATCTGGATTGCTAGCTATCTAGCTAGCTATAATTTAGCTATTTCGCTGGCGAGGTAGCTATCTATTAGCGACTGTATCCTGTGACTGTAAAATGACCTTGAGAGTTTTGAAAGGTGCTTATAAATGAAATGTATTATTATTTTTACTGTATCTATTAGCTAGCTAGCTACTTAACTATTTATTTGCTATCTATTAGCTGTCTATCTGGCTTGCTAGCTACCTAGCTAGCCATAATTTAGCTTTTTTGCTGGCTAGGTAGCTATCTATTAGCGACTGTAATCTGTGACTGTAGAATGACCTTGAGAGTTTTGAAAGGTGCTTATAAATGAAATGTATTATTATTTTACTGTATCCATTAGCAAGCTTTCTATCTATTTGAGTTACTTCCAGGTTGAGTGAACGTTGGCGCGTGTGGCTGCCGCTGCTCACCCACAGAAAAACTGATCCTGTGACTGTAAAGTGACCTTGAGAGTTTTGAAAGGTGCTTAAAAATGAAATGTATTATTTTTATTATTATTACTATTATTATCTAAAATTAAATACAATCAAAGTAATCTATTGCAGTCAAAACAAACTATTTTTACCGTATGACTCATCCGAGTCTGTGGATTTGACACAGATGAGGATGTGCTGGTCAAGGAGGTACTCGGCGTCCGAGATGATTGGCGTCAACTGCGAAAAGACGGACAAATTGCAAATTTCCCCATTGTGGGACAAATAAAGGTTTTCAGATTTTTCTCTTTATTTGTTTCTAAGACATTTTTTTTTTTAAATTCGTCGCATAATCTTTACCTCGACTTGATTGCCAAACCACACTTTGATGGAGCCGTCCGAGTGCTCCACGTTCTCGCCTTCGCAGGTCCTGATGGTTTCTGAAGGAATTCAGTGACAGGTGAAATACAGGTGACATCCGACTTACGACCAGTTCGACTTACGACTACCCGGACTTACGACCATGACCTCCAGAGCCTATTTAAAAAAAAAAAATTCTACGCCTGGCACCGCAACGCGCTAGTACGACAATTTTGGCTAGCTAGCCAGCATCTCAATCGACCGTGTGATGACACCAGAGGTGGGGGGGGGGGGTTGCGAGTCATTTAGCCTGCGAGTCTCTATTCAAAATTTTTAATGGATTTTGACTTACGACCATTTTGACTTACGACCGTTCGATCAGAAAGGAACTCGGTCGTAAATCGGATGTTACCTGTATTTGATGAGGACTAAAAAAGAAAAAAGCTTCATGTAACAGAGAGGGTGCAGAAAGTGCTTAAGATTAAATGACCGTGTCTTTGTGTTGCCATATTATTTTGTTACAGTAAAGTCTCGTTATATCGATATCGGATATATCGATAGTCCCGGTTACATCGATACTATTTCTATGCACGCACGGAGAAACTTACATGCAAACAGGGTCGGATATATCGATAGTCCCGGTTATATCGATATTTTTTCGGGCTCCCTTGAATATCGATATAACGAGACTTTACTGTATTTTGATTTTTTTTGTGTTTTTGACCTCAAGATGGCGCCGCGAGAGTGGCTGCCTTTACAGCAGCTACTGTATTTTGTGTTTCTACTTCTTCCTTTCCTTTTCTCTTCCTTTCATCACTTTGCTGCTGTGAAATGTCCAAAAAGTCAAAGTGGGAGGTATGATTCAGAATTAAAAACACATTCATGGATGCTATCTCAGAAGGTCGCAAAAATTCAGCTACGCTCCAAAGAAACGATCATCTCAGAGAGCTTAAAATAATTTCACATTTGTGTCCTTTTCACCTTCATGTAACAAAATCGTTTTTTTTTTTTCTCTCGAATCAACGTGAGTTCACTGACACATTACAAACATTGAACCTGAGATGTTGCAACCGTGGTGTAGGCCAAAAGGTCTGTTAGCTTACTCTCCAAGCAGCTCGAATGGTATTCAATAAAGAACTTGGTCTTGGATTTTGTCAGCAGGGTGGCCTTGCAGTTCATGATCTGGATCCCGCCTTGGGGTGCACTGTTTGGATCTACAGAAAAAAAATAAACGCAGTGGTACCTTGGCTTATGAACTTAATTGGTTCCCAGACAGAGTGTGTAAGGCGAAGAGTGTGTATCCCCAAAAAAATATTTCTCATAGGAAACCATTAAAATGAAAATAATCCATTCCCAGGTCCCCATAAAACATAATTTTCTACTTTCTAATTTTCTAAGCCTTAAAACTACACAAAATATATCGTTGTATTAAGTTCATCCTGTCTACTTGATATCTAATTTAGGCGGAAGTAGACGGCGAAACATGTCAGGTATTTGAAACACCTACAATACACTGTCTGTAAGTAAAGAATCTGTTTTAAATTACACAAAATATACGTTATGTTATGTATAATAAATGTGTGTAGCCACAAGGGGGCACAAGCCAGTGTCTTATTGTGCCGGTCCCAAGCCCGGATAAATACAGAGGGTTGTGTCAGAAAGGGCATCCGACGTAAAAAAAAATTGCCAAAACAAATATGCGAATCAAACCTCTGAAGAAGATGTATAATAAATGTGCTATGGTATTATAATTAAAGAAATAAACTTTACTGTCTAATAAAGTGGTTTTATTGACCTTTGTGATGGTCATTGATGGCTTGATGGAATGGAGTGGCCGCTTTCATTAGCATTAAACACTTGATGAGGAACGTAGCCTTCTTCTTTCACCATCTTGAGGAATGATCCTTGTAGGTGCTTTCTTTGCGATAATTTTATCTAGTTCCTCATCAATTGTGTTCTGTTTAGCTGAGTTGATAGCTTTTTGCATCACGTGTACAGATGGCTTGTGCGGGTTGTTTGTGGAGCCTGATTGAAGGGATAGTTTAACCTTGCAGTCTCTGCCTTTGAACTATCAAAGTTGAAACTCTCTCACTGTCGTCTGCCTGTCTCTTTCATGTTGAAACCACCTCCCTTCACTGCTGCGTTCTTGACCAATCACGTGGCTTTGACCGAAGACTGGGGGCGGGAATAGAGGACAAAAACAGACGGCTGCCGTTTTGTTGTTAGAGAACGGGCTTGTTCGTGAACGACACATCACTCATTGAGGCAGCTCTATGTACGAAAAAAGTTCGTACGCCAAGGTAAAATGTTCATAAATTTAACGTTCGTAAACCGAAAAGTTCGTAACCAAGGGGTTCGTAAACCGTCGTATCACTGTACATGAAAATATTGTTCACAACTCAGCAGTTTTGGAAGGAGGAGGCGTTAACATACCTCGTATACCTCGCTTGGAGACAAACTGAGAAGCGACGCCCACTTCGAATGAAGCGAATACCGGTGAATGGTCGCTGGTCATAATGTCGTTTGTGCAGCCTGGTTAAATGAGAAGTTTTATTTCTTTACTTCCATTAAAAAAAGACTATTTAAAGGTTTTGAGAAATGACTCACCGTAGGCTTGACAGACCACATGGACCAAAGGGTACGACTTCCACAGGACACGATCGCACCACGACGGCAAATTATATTTTGTCTGCGTGATTTCAATGTGAACACCAGATGACGTTAAAGCAGTAAAATGCAAAATATTCATTCACAGGTAACATCCGAGTTACGACCGGCGCGATTTACGACCACCCGTACTTACGACCACGACCGCCAGACCCGCGCGAGCAGCCAACAACGCGTACTACAATTTTGGCCAGCCAGTATCTCACTCTCGCACAGCAATCTACTGCGTGACTACACTCAGTACAGTAGTTATACAGTATAGATACCGTCACGGGTATATCTCCTGTAGTACTGTACACTGCTTTTTTTTTCCCTTCTGCGTCCGCCTGAGTCCGAGCGTGTGTGTCGGTCGACCTCTTCTGGTGATTTTTCAACAGCGCACATGCATGCGTATTTGTGTGAGCAGAACGCCTGTGCGCCGACACTATAATGTAAGTATAAAATGTATAAATAAACTGTACAGTAAACAGTTTGGTATACATTACAGGTAGAGGTGTACAGTAATAAAAATCGATAATAAAAAAAATCGATAATATGAAATGATAAAAATGACACTAAAAGGTATACAATTTATAAATAAACTGTACAGTAAACAGTTTGGTATACAGTAATAAAAATCGATAATATGATATATAAAATGATAAAAACGACACTATAAGGTATACAATTTATAAATAAACTGTACAGTAAACAGTTTGGTATACAGTAATAAAAATCGATAATATGATATATAAAATGATAAAAACGACACTATAAGGTATACAATTTATAAATAAACTGTACAGTAAACAGTTTGGTATATATTACACATACAGGTATAAAGAAATAAAAATCAATAATACAAAATATAAAATGATAAAAATGACACTAAAAGTTATATTTATAAATGAACTGTAAACAGTTTGGTATATAATAGTATTCAATAGAAAACATTTAAAAACAACAAATTGACATCGTTTACTATCCGGTCGTATAAACCTCGCGTCGACCATTTTCAATGGATTTTGACTTATGACTGTTTGATTTTCCGACCGTTTTGTCGGAACGGAACGTGGTCGTAACTCGGATGTTACCTGTATGCTGTACACATCTAAAAATATGCAAAAATCTTACAGAATACGGCAAAATATGGCCAGTTAACAGGTACAGTAAAGTCTCGTTATATCGATATTGGATATATCGATAGTCCCGGTTATATCGATACTATTTCTATGCACGCACGGAGAAAATTACATGCAAACAGGGTTGGATATATCGATAGTCCCGGTTATAGCGATATTTTTTCGGACTCCCTTGAATATCGATATAACGAGACTTTACTGTATGTACATGGGACAATTTGAAATTTGGGTTCGGATTTTAACAAGCGTGCCGGAATTTCAAAAGTATGATTTGCTTTCACGGGCCGAATAAATTGATGTAGCGGGCCAGATTTGGCCCCCGGGCCTTGACTTTGACACCTGTGAACTAATAGATGTAAGCAACATCGCACAATCGCCGTGTTATCATGCTAAGGCTATAAATTTTTGGTTACTTGAGATTCCATGCATGTCGAGGCATTATGTAGTTGCAAGGGGGGTTGGGTGGGGGACATCTGGCAAAACACAAAACATACCCCTGTGGTTTTCGCCTTTGTGTAGGCATACTTGTCACGCGTGTAGCGCTCAAAGCGATACGTGGGAGCAAATGTGATCTCCTCCTCGGCTAGGATCCGAAAAAAAAAAGATAGAAAGAGAAAGAAAATATATGTCTCAGTCATTTAAGATTTTTCCCCTCCCTCCATTCCGATGAGTTTTATCAATCAAGACTCACCAAAGTGCAGGAAGATTTTGTCGTCGTTGATCTCCATGTTGAGTTGATCTCGGCACAGCAGTTCCTGATAATGCTGCTGCTTGATTTTGGATATCACATATTCCGCTTCCTGAGAAGTTGTAAAAAAAATGAATGAATGGATGAAATAAATAAATAAATAAATAAATAAATAAATAAATACACACACACACACACACATACACACACACACACACACACACACACACACACACACATATATATATATATATATATATATATATATATATATATATATGTGTGTGTGTGTGTGTGTAAGTAAATAAATAAATAAATAAATAAATAAATAAATAAATAGAAATAGAAATAAATAAATACTTGAATAGATGACTACATAAAAAAATACATAAATTAATAGATAAATAGGTAAGGAAATAAAAAATAAATTATTATATAAATAAATAAACAAACAAACATGAATAAATAAACACATAAATAAATAAATAAATAAATAAATAAATAGAAATGGAAATAATAAATAAATAAATAAATAAATAAATACACAAATAAATATATGAATAAATAAATGCATACATAAATTGTAAATAAATAAATACATGAATAAATAGAAATGAACAAATACAGGAATGAATGAATGAACAAATAAAAAATACATAATTAAATAGATAAATAAGTAAGTAACTAACTAACTAAATAAATAAATAATAACTAAATGAATAAGTAAATAAAGACATAAATACATGCACACACACACACACACACACACACACACACACACACACACACACACACACAAATAAATAACTACATAAATACATAAATAAAATGCTTGTCTGTGACTGTAAAGTGACCTTGAGAGCTTTGAAAGATGCTTAAAATGTAATGTATTATTATTATTATTATTATTATTATTATTATTAAAAATAGATAAATATGTATATAAATAAAACGTGAAATGCATACAAATTAATACATACATCAATAAATAAACACATAAATAAATAAATAAATAAATAAATAAACAATCACAACTTTGACTGGATTGTTAATTTAGCGACACCCTTTTTTTTTTTAAATTTGCCATTTACCAGATTGGAGAAGTCCACCCGATAGTTGAGATCGCCGAGCCAGAAGAGATGCGTGAACTGATGGGTAATGTCAAACGAATTGATCTTCTTGTCTCCCAGATTGAGGAAACGTAAAATATTCAAGTAGTTTTGGTTACGCCTTCAATGACGGGAAACATACACGGTTACAATTCAATCTTGGTGGGTAATATAAATAAATCAATAAAGTTTAAATAATAATAAAAATAAAAATAAAAATAAAAATAAAAATAAAAATAAAAATAAAAATAAAAATAAAAATAAAAATCCAGAAGTCATGAAAACCTGAGCTTTTTTTCACTTCCGGATGTCAGGTGACTGTTGACAAACCCGAAGGATGTGCCGTTGAACATGAAGGACACTCCGACGGCGCCTTTGTTTCCTATGATTGGGGGAAAACATTCATGTCAAAGGGGAACAAACATAACCTGAAACGAAATGTTTTTTTAATGACTTGCCTACCCAAAGTATTAGCAATTCCTGTCTTGACACTATCACAAAAAACATGCGAGATCCTGTTTTCGTGCTCCGGCTTGGCCAGGACCAGAATCCGAATGTTCCACAGTGTTTGGATGGCCACCTGTGAGATCATGGGAAGGTCATTTAAAGGACAACCGACGTCTCCGGACAAGTTGTGTCCATAATTTGTAAAATGGCTTCAAATGTCTTCTACTGAGCGTATTTTAATAAGATTCCACCGCATATAGCTATATTTTACATTTTAAGACTCGCGCTGACTATTCAGGAAGTCTTGTTTTTTAGTTGGTGACGAGTCTGTACGTGACGTCACTAAAGGAACGCCCCCGACCGAAAAAAAAGACACATTGTAGCAGTCCTTCCATCACGTCAATGTATTTTGCTGTATTGATTGGTCTGAAAACCTTGTGTTGCACCCAAAAGCCGCCAGAAGAGGGTGTCCAAGCTCCATATGAGGAATTTATCAGCCTGTGGAAACGGAGGTGGCCACAGGAGGTCGCCATTTTGTGCCTCTTTTCTGGTGATCCGTTTCTCCCCAATGTTGCCTCAAAATGGCACGGAATAAATTATTTAATCGATTGCAAACATGTATGCTTTCCTCTTCAGAACTATTTGAATCATATTCATAACTGGAGGTGTAACAAGAAAGCATCTTCTCCGAATCTGAAGCCATTGTTTTGATTCTCCAGCAAGACGTCTTGGTGTGACGTCACAAACTGGGGGCGGGACTTTCTGAAAATGCCCAATTCGCAGCTCAATTTTTTGCAGATTTTGGACACTTTTAGTCATTTTTATTGGTGTTTTGCATTTGAATAAAAATATCATATTGTGTGTTTTGGGTATTTTAGATGCTATAAAACGTTTTTCTGATGTCAGTTAGGAAACAAAAAAGTGACGTGGGTTGTCCGTTAAAGGCCCGAACGGACACTTCCGGGCTACACAGACCTGTTTGAAGCTGATATTGGTGATGTCCCTCAAGACCCTCTTGACCGTGTCGGCCCACTCCCTTTCGCCAAGAGGGTCCTCCTGCGTCCCGATGACGTAAATGTCGTGCGGGATGAGGTCAGCCGTGTCGTCTTGGGTTTTCCCTTGGCCTTTACATTGAAACCAAGAGTTGATGTTGTGCGGTGGACCTGCGTTTCCTGCAGATTGGTGGTTAAAGAGTAGAACATGACGCTAATTGGTCGAACTCAGAAGTGTCCATTATATTTGTCACGGGCTACGTTTTAGTTAGCGTTCCCCGTTATGACCGAAACCATATAAAGAAGTCATAAATAACGGTTTTTATTGAAATCTCATTTAAAGGACAACCGACACCATTTTTTTGTTTCCTAACTGACATCAGAAAAAACGTTTTATGGCATGTAAAATACCCAAAACACGCAGTATGATATTTTTATTCAATTGCAAAACACCAATAAAAATGACTTAAAGTGTCCAAAATCTGCAAAAAATTGAGCTGCGAATTGGGCATTTTCAGAAAGTCCCGCCCCCAGTTAGTGACGTCACGCCAAGACGTCTTGCATTGCTGGAGAATCAAAACAATGGCTTCAGATTCGGAGAATATGCTTTCTTGTTACACATCCAGTTATGATTCAAATAGTTCTGAAGAGGAAAGCATACATGTTTGCAATCGATTAAAGAATTTATTCCATGCCATTTTGAGGCAACATTGGGGAGAAACGGATCACCAGAAAAGAGGCACAAAATGGCGACCTCCTGTGGCCACCTCCGTTTCCACAGGCTGATAAATTCCTTATATGGAGCTTGGACACCCTCTTCTGGTGGCTTTTGGGTGCAACACAAGGTTTTCAGACCAAGCAATACAGCAAAATACATTGACGTGATGGAAGGACTGCTCCAATGTGTCCTTTTTTCGGTCAGGGGCGTTCCTTCAGTGACGTCACGTACGGACTCACCAACTCAAAAACAAGACTTCCTGAATATTCAGCGCGAGTCTTAAAACGTAAAATATAGCTATATGCGGTGGAATCTTATTAAAATAAGCTCAGTAGAAGTCATTTGAAGCCATTTTACAAATTATGGACACAACTTGTCCGGAGACGTCGGTTGTCCTTTAAAGACTCTTACCCATATTCCAAGTTCCGACAAAAACGGTGATCATATCCGGTTCGGGCTTTTCCGAGTGTTTGTTCTTCATTTGTTGAAGAAGCTGACAGAAACCTTCTCTTTTCTGAAATAGGACAAGGAAAAATATCAGTTGTCATAACTTTTAAAGGAATCTTCAGTTGAAGGGAGTACAGACTTTCCGATTTACAGCACGAGTTCTACGTCGGTAGCCATTTTTCCTCCCGAACGACTGGTTCGGTCGTCGTTACGATAAATCCTCAAACTGTTCTCGTCACACTGACGATTACTAATCCGTGTTATCCGAAATCCTACACTGAGATCGATTAAATATAAGGGTATGGAGTTATCTGAGCTTGAAATAGGGGTGGCTGTACAAAAAGGCATGGGAAAAACATTGTCAGAGGTCTGACCAGCGCTTTATCGGCAATTCTCGCAAGAAAAAAAAAACGCAAACAAATTCTGGAATGGCGCTCCACGTCGTGCTTTTCAATTCCTGAATAAATTCACGGAATGGCAGCAAATAAGTTAAATGATGTTCATAAACTGTCATTTAGCCGTGTGTCGAACCTTGGTGTTGTCAAAGATAAACTCCTTTCGTAAAATCTTCTCTTTCTCCGTCTCCACCACGATGACCAATTTGGCGTGCATCTTTTGCGACTTCACCAGCTGTCTGACTTGAAGTGACAAAACAAAGTACATGCTTTTTAAAGGACAACCGACGTCTCCGGACAAGTTGTGTCCATAATTTGTAAAATCACTTCAAATGACTTCTACTGAGCGTATTTTACAAAGATTCCACGACATATAGCTATATTTTACGTTTTAAGAGTCACGCTGAATATTCAGGAAGTCTTGTATTCGAGTTGGTGACGATTCCTGACGTGACGTCACCAAAGGAACGCCCCTGACCGAGAAAGCGACACACAATGCATTTTGGGTACTTTGTTTGGTCTGAAACTTCGTGTTCATCCATGTTCATGGCAAAATTATAAGTAAAACGACATAAATAACGCGATGGTGAATTGTTGTGTGTTGCACCAAGACTACTATTTGATACTAGTTGACACAAATTCTCAGCAGACAAATCAGCCCATTTCCAAAGGAGCTTGGGCGCCATCTTGTGTGAATTTTTTGGGACGCTTCATTGGAGTCCTTACGGCTCGAATTTATACGGGAGGACTTCTTAAATCAATTGCAAACATTTATGCTTTCCTCTTCAGAACTACAGTAAAGTCTCGTTATATCGATATCGGTTATATCGATAGTACTGCTTATTACGATACTATTTCTATGAACTCAAGGAGAAAATTACATACCCGCAGGATCGGATATATCGATAATCCGGTTATATCGATATTTTTTCCGACTCCCGAGAATATCGATATAACGAGTTTGAATCATATTCATAACTGGATGAGTAACAAGAAAGCATCTTCTCCGAATCTGAAGCCATTGTTTTGATTCTAGAGCAAGGCAAGACGTCCTGGCGTGACGTCACGAACAAGGGGGCGGGACCTTCTGAATCTCCCCAGTTTGGAGCTCATTTGTGGCAGTTTGGGACACTTTAAGTCATTTTTATTGGTGTTTTGCATTTGACTAAAAATATCAGCCTGCATGTTTTGGGTATTTTAGATGCTACAAAACGTTTTTCTGATGTCAGTTAGGAAACAAAAAAATGGTGTAGGTTGCCTTTTAAATGAGCAATTTTATCTCCCCGAAATCAGGTCGATACTCAAAGAGACAATGCTAGTGTGGAATTAAAAAAAATATATTGTATCTTTACTTTTGTTGTGCACAAAGTACTTATCGTCAGGTCCGTCCTTGGCTTTCTTGATGTGAAGCTTCCCGCCTTCCACATCGACTTTTATAAACATTTTGGTCGGGATTCCCAAAGATTCCTGCTTGACCTGCCGAGTGAAAGATCGGATAAATGTCAAACCATCTGGCTAAAATCAAACCATCTCAGGTTGAGTACTGTAATACGCTTTACTTTGGAGTCAACCAATCCTCCATGAAGCGTCTCCAGTTGGTCCAGAATACTGCTACTTGCATCTTGACTGGTACTCGTAAGAGGGAGCATATTACTCCTACTCTGGAAACCCTTCACTGGCTCCCTATACATTTTAGAGTTCTTTTCAAGAGTTCATTCACCCCTACATACCTTCCCGACACCTCAGGTCTGCTGACCAGACCTTATTAGATGTCCCAAAAACTAAACAGAGGCTCAGAGGGGATGGAGACTTTTCCGTTGATGGTCCCACTCTCCGGAATGACCTACCACTGAAAATTCAGCAAGTACCACTCACTTCTTCTTTTCCTTTCGGCTTTTCCCTTCCCTCCATTGAACCTGGTTTTGTTCATCCTCTTCTCTACCACCAGTTACCTTCAAGTCCTCTATGACAACATCCATAAACCTCGTCTTAGGTCTTCCTTTCAGTCTCCTGCCTGGAAGTTCAAGGCTCAGTATCCTTTTCCCGATATCGTCACTCTCTCTCCTCTGGACATGTCCAAACCATCTCAGTCTCATCAGCCCTCTCTGACTTTCTCTCCACTGTCCCTCATGTGAGTTGTCCTTCTAATATACAACTCATTCCTGACCCTATCCAACCTGGTCACACCCAAAGTACCCCTCGCTGCTCATCTTTAAAACCCATCTCAAAACTCACGAGTACTCTTTGGCATTCAACTCAGCATGAATCCGACTTGAGCTTGGTTTCACTCCCTGGTGCTTTCTACTATCTTTGTTATTGCTTTATTTCCAAGTTAAAGTTCCATAGCGCTTACCTCAAAGACGACAGGCGGTATAAGAGACTTTCTATGGCCTCCTTCATAGCCGACAGAGTTGAACACGGCATTTATAGCCTAAATAGAGAGAATGTTATTTTTTTTCCCCCCACCAGGCGGCATAGTTCATAGTACATCTCGGAAAGAGCATCGGAATTTACGTTATCCTCGATGGAGTAGAGCAGTTTGGTCAGTTGCTCCAGTCTGGTGGAGACAGATTGGCTTGGATCTGGTGGAATCTGGAAACAGTCCAATGACAATTTTTGGGAGGTTGACTTATTCAGGATACCAAAGGAGGAGGCCTTGTACTTGTTTTGGAAGCATTCCAATGCTCGATGAGAGTTGCTGGTCCAATGCTCGATGGCAAATCTCCAGAGCTGGTAGGACGCGGGAAATTTCACTGCCCCCACCCCGAAAAAACAATAAAAATGTGTATTATTATTTGATTGAGTGTCAGTGTCGTGCCAATGCCGCTTTCGTTATTGTCCTGTGACTGATTTTGGACACTCCAACCCACTTCTCACTCAACAACAGAATAAGCATCAAAAATGGATGGACGAGCATACCTGTTCAGATTCTTACAAATGGCCACCGTTAGCTTCTTGAGACCAGGAAGGCTAGTGTTACCATTTTGGACTTGTTCAGCATCCAGAGAGATGGAGGTCCTGAAGTAGTCAAAAATGATGTTTTGCTGCTCCTCTGGGATCCTGAAAATACGAATACAAAGCTTGAACGCTGAGACAAGATACCTGAGGATTTCAATTTTGTATCCAAACAAGCATACGTGGTCATGTCCATCTGCTGCAGTCTCATCAGAAAGGTGTCTGACAGACCGGCTTGCAGTTCGTTGGCCATGAAGTTTCGGGGTGGAAGCTGTGGTGGAGGATTGTTGGCTTCTGGAGGACAAACGGGGTTGTTAGGATCTTTCAGAATGTACAGGATCTGTTTAGGATCTTTTGTAAGATCGCAATGTTGACTTGGATGGATCCTAACCGGGTTCTTCGTCGAGTTCCTCCTTTTCCCTTTGGACGGCGTACTGCAAATGGGTGATGAGTCCCATGTTCGGGTTGTGATAGGCTTCCACCAGCTCTGGAAGCATGGAAAAGAACCGGATGGGAACTCCTTCTGATGCCTGGAGGGACGATAGAAGCAAAAACATAAAATCCTGGCTCGGATAAGTTCTGGATACTTGATGTCCACTAATCAGGTCACTGCTCATTCTGTCTAAGCTCGTCAGATCTTTGCAGATCCTAACATTGCTCAATTGATTGAAACTGGTTTCACTTCAGTCTATCACCTGCCAAGGAAATGCTACAAGATGAGAGTATGACTCCGCAAATAGCATCCTGTACCCTCTGTACTTCCATAGCGCAAATATCATGATTTATTTACACACACGCTAACGCAGGGGTGTCAAAGTCATTTTTTGCCGCGGGCCACATTGTAGTTATGGTTTCCTCTCGAGGGCCGTTATGAATTTGGGGAACCCATTAGAATGTTTAAATCCCTTCAAATATTACATATAGAGCACACAGCAAATTAATGAATAACTCGTTTTCAAATCTGAAGTCAAGAATAATGACTTTTATTGTGGTTGACATCCAAAAATATGACATTTTGGCTCGGATTTTAGCCATCATCATAGAATTTAACAAGTTTGATTTGCTTTCGCGGGCCGAAAAAAATGATGTGGCGGGCCGGATTTGGCCCACTGGCCTTGACTTTGACACCTGTGCGCTAACGTATCTTTAGCCTTTTTTTTGTATCTTTAGAAACATGAAACAGATTGTGACCCACCTGGACGGATAGTTTCTTGTCTTCATTGGGTAGAATTCTGTATGTGTATACCTGGTTCTGGAATCTGTGGTTGTACATTGTAAAAAAGGATAGCAATGTCACTTTTTGAAAGAAATATGGAGTAAAAGGAGAACTCTAATGTTCCATACTTACAAAACACAAAGAGCAAATGCCCCTTGAATTGACTCGCTGTCCCGAATGAGGAAGCTTCCATCTTTGACCGCTTTCGAGAGTAGATCCTCCGTCTTGGATCGAGTGATATTACCATGACACCAAGCCTGGTAGTTGTGCATCGTGACCCGTCCTGTCCCCTTTTGCTTCTAAAAGCGTCTAATATTCATGCCAATTGTTTGATTTTTGGTGTTCCTTCATCGTTCACAAATGCGGTCTTTCATTCTCACTTCCTCATTTTAAACAGACACCCACACACACCCGATCTGGCGGATATGTCACATATCCATGAATGCAAATAACAGGCACAAAGTACTTGTCATATTAATAACCTACTCTTAAAAACTGCAACTTGCATTTTTTTATGTCTTTGAACTGTTACGAAGAAAACTGCGAACTCACACATACAAAAAAAAAGGAAATGACAATAATAATGTATGTTATGTAACTAGGCGTGAGACCGCTACAAATAAAATGAATCACCATTAATTAATCTAGATTAAAGTGACTGTGATCTGTTGATCGGGTTCAATGGATTTGCATAAATCGGGTGTGAAACGATATTCAGGAAGCATCGTTTTTGAGCGGATTGCCATTTTCATGCGATGGACAGGAAGCATTGCAGAAATGGGAGGTGGAAAATAGACGGCTGAAGAAAACCACAACCTGGGTCACATGACGCAAAAAAAAAAGTAGATGTGCAAATGACAAACCGTGGCTTGATCTTTAAATAGCTTGAGACAGTTTCACAGTAAAACGTGATTGTCGTAAGGTCCTGTTTATTTTTTTATTTATTTACTAACTCAATTGATGACATGGTTAAAGAAATTAACCACACATTTTTGTCATCATACATTTATTGTTGACAGTATAAAATCATAACCAGGCTCAAAATGTTTTACATTTCCTATTTACAATCATATACAAGCACAAAAAGCAAGAGGAGTACAAAAAATGTTAGCTTGGCTAGCTTTTGCAGTAGCATTTTGGCGAACAAGCTAACAACAGCATAGCATTAGTTCAGAAACACTTTTTTTTCTTGTCACCATGAAGGATATTTCATAATAATAATAATAATAATAATACATTTCATTTATAAGCGCCTTTCAAAATGCTCAATGACACTTTACAGTCACAGGATATTTTTTTTCTGTGGGTGAGCTGCGGCAGCCACATGAGCTAGCTTTCATTCAACCCGGAAGTAACTCAAAAAGAATAGTAAGACAAATAGATGGAAAGCTAGCTAGTAGGCCAATAGATAGCTAATAGCTAGCCAGCTAGATAGCTAGCCAGCCAGCCACATAGCTATTGTACGGTATTACAGATCATAATTATCATAACATGCATCAAAACTCTGACTTGGCACTTACAGAACTTTCATTGGTTCCTTTCAACTCTCCACTGGTAGCGCCGGACACTCCCGCCGCCTTGTTTTTGCACAGCAGTCGTACCAAGGTACTACGGAATTTTTCCGCACCGAAAAGGTAGATAAGCGGGTCCATGGCGCCATTGAGACACGTCAGGAGTGACGTCAGTCGGTTGGCCAGACTCAGGCCTCGGCGGGTCTGGCATGAGACATCCGGGTGGTTGTAGCCCAAGATGAAAGTGGTGCGGCTAGCATGGTAGGGTGCGAAGCACACCACGTAAATAAGCATGACCAGACCGATGGTTCTCAGCGCCCTTAGTTTGAGGGTAGGCTCCAGTCGAGACCCCCGGTGCAGGCTGCGGATAATAAGCAGGTAGCAGGATAGCGTAGCGAGGAAGGGCGGCGTAAAAGCAACGGCGAGGGAAATTAGCGCCTTGCGTGAAGCGTTTTCCCGGTAAAGCTGCAAACAAACGGTGGTCCCGTCCATCTCTACCGTCTGGCGGGTCATCAGCAGCGGAGCCATGGAGACGGTAACCAACACCCATAAACTGAAACTGATGATGCGGGCGTAGCGGGCACGGCGGACTTTTAGCGAACGGACGGCATGGACGACCGCCAGGTAGCGGTCGCCCGCCACGCAGGCTAGGAAGTACAAGCTAGCATACATGTTGACGTAAAAAAGAAAGCCCGCTACGCGGCAGGGCACTTCGCCGAAGGGCCAGTGTCCCCCGATGAGGTGGTAGGTGGCCCTTAGGGGTAGGATGACCACGTAGGAGAGGTCGGCCACGGCTAGGTGGGTCAGGAAGATATTAGCTGGCGAGGACGTGCCGCGCTGGTGGGAGAAAATCCAGAGCGCTACACCGTTGCCGATGAGGGCGAGGAAGAAGATCAGGATGTAGATGCTACCAAACAAGACGTTCTCCATCGTCGACTCTGTCGCGCAGCTTTGGAACGTCTGATTGGGCATCAGGGACGGCAGTTCCGTCGCGGACGACTCCATCTTTGGTATCTGGCAAATATTTGTAAAAACAATCAAAAATAGGATTGTCTGTTAAAAATCCGAAACGGTCTCCCAAATCAACAATCTGTTATGAAAACAGTTTTGTCAACATGTCTGTAGTGGAATGGTCCATCGATGAAAAGGTTTCTTCAGCCGTCATCTGTACTTCTTTGAAGGTGTCGGACGTTTCACTTCTCATCCAAGAAGCTTCGTCAGCAAACTAAAGTCTTACTGGTAGTTTCGGCCCTATATATATTCCTACTGTCCAGACACGGCGGTGCCGGACTCTGCTAAGATCCAGCTAAACAGAACACAATTGATGAGGAACTAGATAAAATTATCGCAGAGAAAGCACCTACAAGGAATCATTCCTTAAGATGGTGAAAGAAGAAGGCTACGTTCCTTATCAAGTGTTTAATGCTGAGGAAACCGGCCACTCCATTCCATCAAGCCATCAACGACCATCACAAAGTTAAATAAAAGGACTTTATTGTATAGTACAGTTTATTTCTTTAATTATAATACTATAACACATTTATCATACATAAAATAAGGTATATTTTGTGTAGTTTTAAGGCTTAGAAAGTAGAAAATTAAGTTTTATGGGGACCTGGGAACGGATTATTCTCATTTTAATGGTTTCCTATGGTAAATTATTTTTTGGGATACACACTTTTCGCCTTACACACTCTGTCTGGGAACCAGTTAAGTTCGACAGCCAAGGTATGACCGTAGTCCAAAAAGTGCAATTATGAATCTGAATGTTCGTTAGCTTAAAAGTGTGAGGTATATTCTACTTTTCTTGCGAAAATTCATTTTGCACAATGAAAAAAAACAGCAGAAATTGCAAAAGGTGTTTCCGATGAAAAAATAAATACTTTAAAAAAAGTATTTTTTTACCATCAATAATGCTCAACTGGTAACCTTGAAGTAACCCGGGAGAAAATTCCCCAGTTGCATCTAAAATGGAGTGGCTAACACATTCCCACATACCATTTGGGATTGCATGTTATCTTTGAGACACACCTTGCTTTGAATCATTTTCGACTACAGTCTCCCGAGACCACCCCCCCGCAACCCCCCCCACCCACCCACACATGACGCTGACAGACTACTACACCCCCCCCCCCCCCACGCCTCATCGTAACCATTTTGTTACAACAGGGCGGGAACGACCAAAAAGTAAAAAGTAGCCCCCTCCCAAATAAACAAATACCCAAGCAAATAAATAAATAAATAAATAAATAAATGAATAAATATAACTAAATAAAAATAAATACATACATAAAATATATATATATATAAATAAATAAAATAAATCAAAATAAATGCCATAAAATAAATACAAAATCATGACAAACAAACAGTTAAATAGTTAAATAAATAAGAATAGATTTCAATGAATGAATAAATAAATAAATGGATAAATAAATAAAAATAAATACAAAATAAATACAAACAAACAAAACAAGTAAAAAAAAATAGATATAAATAAATAATAGACATAAATAAATGAATACATAAAAATCAATATAAATAACATAAATAAATAAGAATATATATAAATAAATAACTACATACGTAAATAAATACACAACAATAAATTCAAAATAAAAACAAACAGAAAAATAAATAAAAACTGATAAATAAACACATACATACATTAAAGTAAATACAAAATAAAAACAAACAGATAAATAAATAACAACAACCAGATGAATGAATAAATAACTACTACATACAGAAATAAATACCTTAAAATAAATACAAAATAATGACAAACAGTTAAATAGTTACATAAATAAGAATAGATACCAATGAATGAATAAATAAATAAATGGATAAATAAATAAAAATAAATACAAAATAAATACAAACAAACGGATAAATAAATAAATGAATACATAAATAAGTTAAAAAAAATAGATATAAATAAATAATAGACATAAATAAATGAATACATAAAAATCAATATAAATAACATAAATAAATAAGAATATATATAAATAAATAACTACATACGTAAATAAATACACAACAATAAATTCAAAATAAAAACAAACAGATAAATAAATAAAAACTGATAAATAAACACATACATACATTAAAGTAAATACAAAATAAAAACAAACAGATAAATAAATAACAACAAACAGATGAATGAATAAATAACTACATACAGAAATAAATACATTAAAATAAATGCAAAATAAAGACAAAATAAAGACAGATAAATACAAATAAATGAAACAAATAAATAAATAAATGCTCTGTCAATAGCAAAAAAAAAACCAACAAAATAAAATAAAATAAAAAGCAATTCAAAATACTACATATTTTTGTGAATCAATTCCAATTTGGGTGTACATTTTTTGGGGGTTTGTTTTATAAACGGATGATCAAGAAGTACGCGTATCACGATACAGTTTCAGGTATCGCCAAGACCTCTGTCACACTGTGCTCTCCGATAGAAGAAAAACAAAAATTAACAAATAAAATAAAGTAAAAAAAATCAATTGAAAATACTTGAATATTTTATGTGAATCAATTCAAATTTTGGTGTACGTACAATGTTTTTGGGCTTGTTTCGAAAATCTATGATCAAGAAGTACAAATTTGAATTTCACATCTGACATGTATCACGATACAGTTTCAGGTATCGTCAAGACTCACGTGATACATTTTGCTCTCCAAAAGCAAATACAATACAATACAATACAATACAATACAATACAATGCAATGCAATGCAATACACTACAATACAATACAATACAATACAATACAATACAATACAACACAACACAATACAATACAATACAATACAATACAACACAACACAAAAATAAAAGCAACTGAAGACTTTCTATATATACACTCTATATAAATACTTTACATAATATTTTATCTGAATCAATTCAAACTTTGGTGTACGTACAATGTTTTTGGGCTTGTTTGGAAAATTTATGATCAAGGAGTACAAATTTGAATTTCACAACTGACATGTATCACGATACAGTTTCAGGTATCGTCAAGACTCACGTGATACATTTTGCTCTCCAAAGGCAAATACAATACAATACAATACAATACAATACAATGCAATGCAATGCAATGCAATGCAATAAAGTACAATACAATACAATACAATACAACACAATACAATACAATACAAAAATAAAAGCAACTGAAGACTTTATATATATCCACTTTATATAAATACTTTACATAATATTTTATGTGAATCAATTCAAATTTTGTGTGTACGTACAATTTTTTCGGGGGCTTCTTTCAAAAATTTACGATCAGGAAATACAAATCTGAGATGTATCACAATACAGTTTCAGGTATCGTTCCAAGGTTCACGTGATACACTGTGCTCTCCGATAGCAAAAAAAATAAAATAATAATAAATACAAAATAAAATAAAATAAAAAACAATTAAAAAAATCTTACCTGATATTCCGGATAAGCAAAACCCGCCGATGGAGGATGAAGACGTCCAAGGTTTTGGTGCGGGGGTCAACCAATGCGGGATCTAAACAGACGGCGAGACGGCGGCTCTTTTTGTGCCTGTACAAATTTGACAACAGTGAGAAGAAGGGAGTCCGTCCATCCGACGGGCGGGAAGGAGGGAGGGCTCGGGGGTTTGAACCCTGAACCCCCCCCCCCCCTATTTTTTCTTCTTTCCTCCTCAAGAGAACTACTTGTTGCACTCCACAATAGCCCCGAGTCAGACTAAGTGGAGAAGAATGGCATGCCTCGCCCCAGTCGGGGACCCGCTTGTCGGGCCGTCGCTCCATGGAAACCGTGAAGAACCCCCCCCCCCCCACCACCCTCTGGACCCCCCCGCCCCCTCAACCCCGACCGCCACTGATAGCGAGTGTTGTCAATTGACATTTTTATGAATGTAGCCTCAGAGATGATAGCTCGGAGATGCTGTGTTTAAAGGACAACCGACACCATTTTTTGTTTCCTAACTGACATCAGAAAAACGTTTTACAGCATCTAAAATACCCAAAACGCACAGGTTGATATTTTTAGTCAAATGCAAAACACACTGGTCACACACTGCCTTGCTCCAGAATCAAAACAATGGATTCAGAGAGTTTAGATTCGGAGAAGATCCTTTCTTGTTACTCATATGATTGAAATAGTTCTGAAGAGGAAAGCATACATGTTTGCAATCGATTAAAGAAGTCCTTCCGTATCAATTCGAGCCGTTTGGACTCTAATGTAGCGTCCCAGAAAATGCACAAGATGGCGCCCAAGCTCCATTGGAAATGGGCTGATTTGTCTGCTGGGAATTTGTGTCAACTAGTATCAAATAGTAGTCTTGGTGCAACACACAACGATTCACAATTGCGTTATTTATGTGTTTTCCTTCTAATTTCGCCATCAACACGGATCATCATGGTTTTCAGACAAAAAAAAGGACCTAAAATGCATTGTGTGTCGCTTTCTCGGTCAGGGGCGTTCCTTCCGTGACGTCACTTAGGGCATCGTCATCAACTCGAAAACAAGACTTCCTGAATATTCAGCGTGAGTCTTAAAATGTAAAATATAGCTATCTGCGGTGGAATCTGTAAAATGCACACAGTAGAAGTGATTTGAAGTGATTTTACAAATTATGGACGCAACTTGTCCGGAGGTGTCGGTTGTCCTTTAAAGTTGGTGGTCATGAGAGAAGGACTGTATGACACCTAATGTATGATTAATCATGAACACGGGGAGCAAAAAAGACCAAGAACCCTTAAAAAAAACTGTGATTTTCACAAGATAATGATTTTTATTTTCTTTTTTTTTCAGGCAGGAGAAGCGGGTGGCAGACAGAGCGTCTCCCCCCGACAAAGCCTTTCGTTACGGGAGGCGGAGGAGTAGGGGTGATGGGTGGGGGGCGTTGAAGGGTTGGATTTTAGAATTTCTTTGTCCCAATTAGCAGCCGATTAACAGGGTAGCGAAGTCAAGACGTAGATAGAGGCTTCATTGTCACCATCTATTTGCATGCAGGCGGGGGGTGGGACAAAGAAAGCCCCGAAAAGGACCCGATGTGTGCGCGCGAGAAGGCCAGCTGTGCTCTGAAAAGACATATCTCTCTGCGTTCCACATCTGTGCCGCCGGCGATGTGACTGATTATTTTTTTTGGGTGGCGTTGTGAGTGAGTCGGCATGCCCCCAGGAGGCGGCAGACCAACAAGGGTCTCTGTTTCTTGAGTGCCCACCCGTCCCCCCCTTAACCGTCCTCTTCTTTTTGTGGGACAACCGACGTCTCCGGACAAGTTGTGTCCATAATTTGTAAAATGGCTTCAAATGACTTCTACTGAGTGTATTTTACAAAGATTCCACCGCATATAGCTATATTTTACCTTTTAAGACTCGCGCTGAATATTCCGGAAGTCTTGTTTTTGAGTTGGTGACGAGTCCTCACGTGACGTCACTGAAGGAATGCCCCTGACTGAAAAAAAAGGACACATTGTAGCAGTCCTTCCATCACGTCAACATATTTCGCTGTACTTGTGTGCTCTGAAAACGTCATGTTGCACCAAAAAAGAGGCAGAAGAGGGCGACAAAGCTCCATGTAAGGAATTTATCAGCCTGTGGAAACGGGCTGATTAATTCCTCACATGGAGCTTGGTCGCCATTTTCCGCCTCTTTTTTGGGTGATACATTTCCACCCTCCTATTGTCTAAAAATGGCACGGAATAAATTATCTAATCGATTGCAAACATGTATGCTTTCCTCTTCAGAACTATTTGAATCATATTCATAACTGGATGAGTAACAAGAAAGCATCTTCTCCGAATCTGAAGCCATTTTTTTGATTCTCCAGCAATGCAAGATGTCTTGGCGTGACGTCACGAACAAAGGGGCGGGACCTTGTGAAACTCGCCATTTCCGAGTTCATTTTGAAGTAGTTTTGGGACTCATTTTTATTGGTGTTTTGCATTTGACTAAAAATATCAGTCTGCGTGTTTTGGGTATTTTAGATGCTATAAAACGTTTTTCTGATGTCAGTTAGGGTTTTATGTCCAATTTTATTTGACCCTTTCTGGGTTTGGATCTCGCCGGGCGATTATGTGAGTGTGATTGGTTGTCATATTGTAATCAGTTTTGGTCTATAGCGAGCTAATGTTGTCATGTGACAGCGATAAGGTTTCGTGCACGGGAATGCTTTTTGTTATCTTTTGTTTCCGTCCCGTGGCTATTTTTTTCTCCTGTGATGGATTTCTGTCGCTGGCAGTTAAAAGCAATCTCACGTCACCTGCGGAGGACAAAAAAAAGTGAAAAGTTGAATGTGAGGCAGGGCAATGAGACATTTTCTTCTGCGTGGATAACGTGAGCTTTTATTTTTGAGGATCAAGATCGTCAATGCAAAGGAACTTGAATAAATACTTAAAATGCATATTCCGACAGTAAATCTGCGAGACTTTCACATCAAAATCGATTTTTGTTTTGTTTTGTATTTTAACTCATTCATTGCCAGACGGTGTGAAAAAATGTGGCCAGGGTTCTTGTCATTGTCACTTGAATGTCAGGACCCATAGAATACAATGATACCTTGGCTTACGAACTCAATTGGTTCCCAGACAGAGTGTGTAAGGCGAAAAGTGTGTATCCCAAAAATTAATTTCCCATAGGAAACCATTAAAATGAGAATAATCCGTTCCCAGGTCCCCATAAAACTTAATTTTCTAATTTTTTAAGCCTTAAAACTACACAAAATATACATTATTTTATGTATAATAAATGTGCTACGTATTATAATTAAAGAAATAAACAGTACAGTATAATAAAGTCGTTTTATTTCCCTTTGTGATGGTCGTTGATGGCTTGATGATATGGAGTGGCCGGTTTCATCAGCATTAAACACTTGAGGAATGAAACCTTCTTTAACCGAAGACTGGAGGCGGGGAATAGAGGACAAAAACAGTCGGCTGCCATTTTGTTGTTAGAAGAACGGGCTCGTTCGCGAACGACACGTCACTCATTGAGGCAGCTGCGTGTTCGAAAAAAAGTGCCAAGGTAAAGTTCGTATGCCAAGGTAAAATTTTCATAAATTTAATGTTCGTAAACCGAAAAGTTCGTAAGCCAAGGGGTTCGTAAACCGAGGTATCACTGTATTGAGTTCTAGGACCACATAACCATTCAATGCTGTGTAAGAAACCTTAGACTCTCCGCTTTCATCAGGAAAAAAAGAGCTAATTCATAAAGTACAGTAAAGTCTCGTTATATCGATAGTCCCGGTTATATCGATATTTTTTCGGACTCCCTTGAATATCGATATAACGAGACTTTACTGTATACGGATCTGGAGTTATATGAGCTTGAAATGGGGCTAGCTGTCCAAAATACAATGTAATACATATTTAACAACAGCCGGAGCTGTAACAAAGCGCTAACATGGCAAAAAAGGGAAATTCTGCCCCCTTGTGGAAGGGGAAAAAAACATTGCCAGATGCCATGGCCTGCGCTTTATCAGCACCCTAGCATGAAAAAACAAAACCCTCAACAACAAAAAAAAAAATCGGGAATGGCGTTCTATGTCATATTTTCAATTCCCGAATAAATTTGTGAATGGCAGTGAATGAGTTAATGTCAGGTGCTTTGTAGTCACGGTGGAGGTGCATCATTTGAAGCGTTGGTTCCTGCTCTGCACCGGCCTCCTCTCTTGGGCGTACATGTTGACGTAAGAGGTGATGAGGTCGTCCATCTTGTAGCCCTTGATGTTGACAGAGATAACACAGTGGTTCACTCACACTATGATTGTGACCGGCCAAAATCTTCAGATTTAATGCATTCCGAATGCAAACAGGTGTCGGGAGTTGAATGTCATAAATTGTCAGAACATGTATTTTGTTTCAAGACTTTCTGTGGATTTACTTTTTTATAATAATAATAATAATAATAATAATAATAATAATAATAATAAGTTTCATTTCTAAGAACCTTTCAAAACTCTCAAGGTCACTTTACAGTCACAGGATAAATTTTTCTGTGGGTGAGCAGCGGCAGCCACACACGCCAGCGTTTACTCAACCCGGAAGTAACGTAAATCGATCGAAAGCTAGCTAGCTAGCTAGCCAATCGATAGCCAACAGCTACTTAGCTAGATAGCGAGCCAGCTAGATAGTGAATAGCTAGCTAGATAGAAAGTTAGCTAGCTAGCCACCCAGATAGCTAGCTAGCCAACCAGAGCTAATAGATAACAAATAGCTAGCAAATGAAAACAATACTAATAATACTAATAATAATACATTTCATTTATAAGCGCTTTTCATGACCAGTTTTTCTGTGGGTGAGCAGCGGCAGCCAAACGCGACAGCGAATAAACGAATGAATAAATGAATAAATAAATGAATAAATAAATAAATAAATAAATAAATATTTGAGTTGTACGACCCCGAGGATTTGGTTGCAGAATTTTCAATAAATAAACAAATATATAAATAAGTAAACAAACACATAAATAAATACATAAATAAATAAATAATGAATTAATGAATAAATGAATCCATGAATTCCTGCGACTGTAAAGTGACCTTGAGAGTTTTGAAAGGCGCTTATAAATGAAATGTATTATTATTATTATTATTATTATTATTATTATTATTATTATTATTATTATTATTATTATTATTATTATTATTGATAGTACTGTTATTGTTATTTTTTTTTATTCTAAATAACTAAATAACTACATAAATACATAAATCTATAAATACGTAAATACATAAATAAGTACATAAATTAAGGTTGATTATTATTATTATTGATTATAGATGATTATTATTATTATAATAATTATTATTATTATAACTAAATAACTACATAAATACATAAATGCATAAACACGTAAATAAATAAATACATAAATAAATTAAGGTTGATTATTATTATTATTGATTATATATTATTATTATTATATTATTATATTATTATTATTATTATTAATATTCTTCTTCTTATTATTATTATTATTATTGATAGTACTGTTATTATTATTATTTTTTTATTCTAAATAACTAAATAACTACATAAATACATAAATCCATAAATACGTAAATACATAAATAAGTACATAAATTAAGGTTGATTATTATTATTATTGATTATAGAAGATTATTATTATTATAATTATTATTATTATTATAACTAAATAACTACATAAATACATAAATGCATAAACACATAAATAAATAAATAAATACATAAATAAATTAAGGTTGATTATTATTATTATTGATTATATATATATTATTATTATTATTATTATTATTATAACGAAATAACTACATAAATCCATAAATACATAAATAAATTAAGGTTGAAGGACCCCAAAACCCAAAAAAAGGTGTTTGGGTTGTGTGACAAGTCATGAAATTTACCCAACAGGTTTATATTTGGTAGCAACCAACTAAAATGTCAAACGTGAAAACGTTTTTTTTTTTGAAGACGGTAGGCTGACTGATATATGAAGCAAGTGACCAAAAAAAGTGCTCACCAATGACGTTTCACAGAGAAATTTGCTGCCCTGCACCAAACTACCGATGGTCATGTGGAAATACGTGCTCCCGCTGCACCAGTTGGTGATACGATTGAAAGGATGGTAGGACAACACTTCCTACACGTAGAAGAAGAAGAAGAAGAGACGTCTCAACAACATGGATGACACGCAATCATCGCCACATGTAAAATGTCTGCCTGACTTTAGTTTTAGGGTGTGTGATGGTGAATCCTTGCTTGCTGATGGCGATCCGCACAATATCCGGAAAATTCGGCTCGGATGTTTGCTGAAATGGGTGGAAAACGACAAGATGTTTTTTTTTGTTTTTTTTTACGATGTGGAGCGTGGATACATGAATGAAGGAGCGGTAAAAGGAGGGGAAATCACCTTTACTTCAAAGAAGGCGCAGCCAAAAGTTGGCCAGCGACAAACTGTTTTTAGGAAGGCCACTTTTGCCTCGTCTGCGGTCATTTCCGAATGCTTGTTGAAAGATGCTACAATGCCCTGATTAAAAAAAAAAAAAAAACATTTAAATGTATAACACGGGTGTCAAAATCAAGGCCCGGGGGCCAAATCCGGCCCAACACATCCTTAGGTGACGCCTCCAACGCAAACGCGACACCCAGAAAAGGACTTGATGATGTCTTTCCGGGACCGCTTGGCTGGAGTTCTATCTATTTGCTACTTATTAGCACATGTAGCTATTTAGCTGGCTATTTATTAGCTATATGGCTATATAGCTAGTAAGCTAACTGTCTAGCTGGCTATCCATTTGCTATCTGTCTAGCTCGCTACTTACCTACCTAGCTTGCTATCTATTTGCTATCCATCAGCACATGTAGGTGTCTATTTATTAGCTTTATGGCTATCTAGCTAGTTAGCTAACTGTATAGCTGGCTATATATTTGCTATCTATTAGCACATGTAGCTGCCTATTTATTAGCTCTATGGCTATCTAGATAGTTAGCTAACTGTCTAGCTGGCTATCTATTTGCTATCTGTCTAGCTCGCTACTTACCTACCTAGCTTGCTATCTATTTGCTATCCATCAGCACATGTAGGTGTCTATTTATTAGCTCTATGGCTATCTAGCTAGTTAGCTAACTGTCTAGCTGGCTATATATTTGCTATCTATTAGCACATGTAGCTGCCTATTTATTAGCTCTATGGCTATCTAGATAGTTAGCTAACTGTCTAGCTGGCTATCTATTTGCTATCTGTCTAGCTAGCTACCTACCTACCTAGCTGGCTATCTATTTGCACATGTAGCTATGTAGCTGGCTATTTATTATCTATATGGCTATCTAGCTAGTTAGCTAACTGTCTAGCTGGCTATATATTTGCTATCTATTGGCTATCAGTCTAGCTAGCTAGCTATCTAGCTGGCTATCTATTTGCTATCCATTTGCTATCTAATAGCACATGTAGCTATGTAGCTGGCTATTTATTAGCTATATCAGAATCAGAATCAGAATCATCTTTATTGCCAAGTATGTAGAACACACAAGGAATTTGTTTCCGGTAGAACACGCTGCACTAGTATCGTCGTCAAAAAAACTGCTAAGTGGCACTATACAGTTCCATATGGCTATATAGCTAGTTAGCTAATGGTCTAGCTGGCTATCTATCTGCTATCTATTGGCTATCGCTCAGCTAGCTAGCTATGTAGCTGGTAATTGTTCAGCTGGCTATCTATTAGCTATCTGTTAGCTAGCTAGCTAGCTTTCTATCTATTTAAAAACTAATTAGCAATTATTTTGTTGTGTGCTATGTATAATGTGATGCTACGTGATGAAACATTTATATGGTTTCCCAAAATTCATAACCGCCCGACAAGGGAAACCGTAACTACGATGTGGCCCGCGACAAATACAAGTTTGACACCAATGATGCATAAGGACACGTAAGGGAACTTGTTTACATGATACACTTTGTCGGTGAGACTCTATGTGCTGCTGTTTTGGTTAGCAAAAGCGTTCAAAGTCATACCTTCCGTCCTACAGTCTTACCTTCTTCCACTCATTCTCGGAAAAAGTCTTCAACTGGTCACCGGGTACGAGTTCTTTCAGCATTTTGGGGATGGTCACAAACTGACTCTTGTCAAGACCGACTTTAATGCGGAATAGCAGGGATGCGATGTGAACCATGTCATCCTTGCCGCACACGTGGTAGCCCCTCAAGTACTTCGGTACTTCCTGGAAAACGCAAAACATTTCTCGGGAGGACCCTTGAATGGCCACTTTGAACCAAAATGGCCGTTTGTCTGTGTGCTCTGTGATATAGAGTGATACCTTGGCTTACGAACTTAATTTGTTCCCAGACAGGGTGTGTAAGGCGATAAGTGTGTATCCCAAAAATTAATTTCCCATAGGAAACCATTAAAATGAGAATAATCCGTTCCCAGGTCCCCATAAAACATACATTTCTACTTTCTAATCCTTAAAACTACACAAAATATACCTTATTTTATGTTTAATAAATGTACTATGGTATTATAATTAAAGAAATAAAAGAAATAAAAGAAATAAAAGAAATTAAAGAAATAAACTGGCTTGATGGAATGGAGTGGCCGGTTTCATCAGCATTAAACACTTGATGAGGAACGAATGATCCCTTGTAGGTGCTTTCTGTGTGATAATTTTACCGAGTTCCTCATCAATTGTGTTCTGTTTAGCTGGGTCGATAGCTTTTTGCATCAAGTGTACAGATGACTTGTGCGGGTTATTTGCAGAGCCTCATTGATGGGATATTTTAACCTTGCAGTCTACACTCTGCCTTTGAACTTGATCAAAGTTGAAATCCATTTTCTCACTCTCTCTCTCTCTGTTGTCTGCCTGTCTCTTTAATGTTTAAACCACCTCCCCTTACTGCTGCGTTCTTGACCAAACACATGGCTTTAACCGAAGACTGAGGGCGGGGAATAGAGGCCAAAAATAGTCGGCTGCCATTTTCTTGTTAGGAGAACGGGCTCGTTTGTGAACGACACATCACTCATTGTGGCGCTCCGTGTGCATCCCGAAAAATAGTTTGTATACCAAAGTAAAATTTTCATACATTTAACGTTCGTAACCCGAAAAGTTCGTAAGCCAAGGGGTTCGTAAACCGAGGTATCACTGTACTGGCTACATGTTCAGGGTGTCCCCAGCCTACTGCCCCAAGATAGCTCCAGTCTGGTTTAGAGATTGAAGTGACATTCTTGTTTTTCCATTGCACACCTGTGGGAAGTGGAAAATGAGGTCCGCCTCCATGTCTCTTCCAGGGATCACATTTAACCACAACTTCCTCATGAAGAAAACCAAGTAGGGTGTGCTGACTTGACTACCTGCAGGGGGATATGGATACTGAACGCTAAAAAAAACTGTCCACAAAAAACGTAGTCAGAAGACTTCAAAAATGACCTACCGTCTTTAATGCGTTTGCTCATTTTGGACCAGTCTGTGATTTGCCGCAGACTGTCAAAGAAATAGTCTGTGCCATTCAAACTGAGGACCTGTAATGAGAAATAAGTCATTAAAGCCGCCCTCCTAGCCCCCAAAAAAGAAATAAATTATGAAAAAAAACCTTATCGTGTGTTTTAATAAAAATGCTGAAGCCGTCGGCTGAAGTCAATTGCAGTTTATTGGAAATATTCCGAATGAGATCCCTGACCTTGGTGTTGGTGGCCACCTCAAAGATCTAAAACATGGTTGACAAGACACGGGTAGGGTTGTTGTCCGTCATTCAACCCCGTGTGACGAGAATTCGTCCTACCTCTCCCGTGTCGTTAGGAAAGTGGACTTTGTGAAAGATTTGCGTGCTGTTCTGCTGGATGGCGTCCACTTCGACCTGGTGTGGCGGAAGCTTCCTGGGCTCCGTTCTGCACCAGGTTCGATATGATTTTTTTAAATGAAATGAAACAAATGAGAGTAAATACAGGTTGGTATCCACGTTCATGTTCCCCAAAGGTTGCACGTTCGTCTACCACGACGTTTATGTTCCGTCTGGGATTTACGTTAGCGCCTATGTTTGTATAGAAACACCAAAGTGGGCTTCTCCTAACCTCAAAGAACTCTGGAGTCGTTGAAGACAGTCGGAAGCTAGCGGCTCCGTGCGGCGCGACTCCAGGAATCGCTGCGCGTGCTTCAGGAGCGATTGGCTGGGAGGGAAAAGACCGCAACACAACCATAGCAGCTGCCAACCTTGCTCAACGCTAAACCTGAAAATGGATTGAGAGCAGTTTATGATACCTGAGATGTAGCAATGGGTAGTCCTGATCATAACACGGATCTGACCGCGTCTTACCGGTTGTTATTGCTGCTCATCTGTTTCATAATTTGGCAGTATATCTCATCTCGGAGGGTTTCCTTTTCTGTAGCGGGTCCAAAGATCTGATCGGTGAGTTCAAGGGGATTCTGGACCTGCTTGGTCGGGTAATCCCCCATGTATTTTAGGATGGGTGCACGGGGAGTCAAGGAATGGTTGGATTCCAGTGAAGAACTATTTAAACAGAAGATGCAAAACGGAAACCACAAGAGGATATCGGTGAAGGCAAGACAGGCTTTGTGGCTCAGATCCGAGTCGCCCAAAAGCTTCTTGAGGAGAGGCTGTCGGATGGGTTCGCGCGAGTTCAACCATAGCCTCTCCGGAGCAGCATTTCGTGACATCACCTGCCGATTGACATCCTTTGCGGGTTGCCTGAAGAATCACGGAGACGACATAGTTTCAAGAAATGTCCTTCAGGCAGATCGAGGGTGTCACAAATAAGGTGAAAATACCTGAAGTACTCCAGGGAAAAGTCCCTCAAGGTAAAGGGAGCTAGTCGCTCCACTGTACCGGTTTCTTTCTGGTTGGCCAGGACGGTCTTCCGTTGGTTGGGGGATAGGTTGAGAAGACTCTGACATGAAGATGAGAAACCAAAATTTGACATAGAGTGATACCTTGGCTTACTCACTTAATTGGTTCCCAGACAGTGTGTAAGGCAAAAGGTGTATATCCCAAAAATTAATTTCCCATAGGAAACCATTAAAATGAGAATAATCCGTTCCCAGGTCCTCATAAAACATAATTTTCTACATTCTAATGTTCTAAGCCTTAAACTACACAAGGTATATCTTATTTCATGTATAATAAATGTGCTATGGTATTATAATTAAAGAAATAAACTTTAAGGCAACTCCGTGTGTATCCCGAAAAAAGTTCGTATGCCAAGGTAAAATTTTCATAGATTTTACGTTCGTAAACCAAAAAGTTCGTAAGCCAAGGGGTTCGTAAACCGAGGTATCACTGGATTTGAAAAAGAAATTGATCAAAGGTGGACAACAGCAACCCATCCCTTTACCATGACTTCATTTGTGGGTTTGTTGAGCGTCGGCAGGATTAAAATGGCCTCCATGGGAACAGCTCCTGTTTTTCTCGTGCTGTAATTTTGCCCGTTTATCCAGCCGCGCTGCTTCGAGAATTCATTGTCTTTAAGTATGACGATAAGCGCGCCCTTCTTGAAGCTGAGGAACGTTGGGTCATCTGTCAGGAAAACCAACGAAGTTAGTCAGTGTCAATGAACACGGCCGAGCGATGTGGCGACAAACCTTGCTTGTCCATTTCCTTCAGGGCGACGGCATACTGGGAACGCTCGGTCAGTCCGCTGAGGAACATGGTGACCAACTCGGCCATGTCCTCCGCCGTGGATCCGCTCAGCGTGAAGTCTCCTTTCAGAGTCAGCAAAGACACCGCCGGGCCTTTAGCACTTCTGGAGAAGAAAAGATGGCTTTGAGATGTTTTTTTTTTTGGTCTGGAGGACCTCCGGAGTCGCTTCCTGGTTTGGAATCTCGACCTCGTGGAGTTAACGCCGGTAACTTCTGGGAAGGAGAGTTCCAGTAGCCTCTTTTCTCGCTCATCCAGGAACGTGATGCCGGTCCAGTTGACGGCCACTATGAACTTGTTCTTTGGGAGTGGAGGACCTGGAAATATGACTTCTTGAGTTCTATATTTTATGGTTTAGATTTAGGGCTGAAAAGCCATTGAGACAACTAAGAAGGTTCTAGTTGCAAAGATTCCTGAGAACCTTTTGAAAAAAAAATCTGAAGCTTCTAAGGGACCGTGACGGATAGGGCCATGTCAGCAAATCCAAGTTGAGAAACATGGTTCTGAGGGTCTGGTCGTAGACCTCCATAACTCAAACAAAGGCCTTATTTCACTTTCTGTACCTGGGGTTCAAGTCCTGACCGGAATCTCCTCATTATTCCCAAGGACACTGAGTAGTGTGATCGCCAATTTGTCTTTTTCCCTGTTCCTTGCTCATTTTTTTTGCCGCTGGTTGAACGGGGTCACCGTTGCTGGCTACTTAGCTATCTATCTACAGGTAACATCCGACTTACGACCGAGTTCCGGTCGTAAGTCGAAATGGTCGTAAGTCGAAATCTATTCAAAATGTTGAATAGAGACTCGGAGGCTAAATGTGACATGCAGCCTGGCCAAAATTGTCCTACGCGTTGCCGGTCTGCTAGCCCGTTGCGGTGCCAGGCGTAGAAAAAAAATGGTCTGGAGGTCATGGTCGTAAGTACGGGTGGTCGTAAGAAAACAATTGATGACGAACTAGATACAATTATCGCAGAGAAAGCACCTACAAGAGATCATTCCTTAAGATGGTGAAAGAAGAAGGCTACGTTCCTCATCAAGTGTCTAATGCTGATGAAACCGGCCATTCCATTCCATCAGGCCATCAACGACCATCACAAAAGTAAATAAAACGACTTTATTATACAGTACAGTTTATTTCTTTAATTATAATACCATAGCACATTTATTATACATAAAATAAGGTATATTTTGTGTAGTTTTAAGGCTTAGAAAATTAGAAAGTAGTTTTATGGGGACCTGGGAACAGATTCTTCTCATTTTAATGGTTTCCTATGGGAAATTAATTTTTGGGATACACACTTTTCGCCTTACAGACTGTCTGGGAACCACTCAAGTTCATAAGCCAAGCTATCACTGTATTATTAAGTCCTACCTGATAACTTGACCACCTCAAAGAACCTAGAGAAGAAGATGGGCCACTTCTCGCGGGCGTAATCCACCACCTCCGCCTTGACCGAATCGGCTTTTTGCAGAGAACTCAAGTATGAACCCTGACACAAAAGAAGTCCAAAAATTAGACACTGGCGGAGGTCAGGAGTAACAATAGAGGAATTTACTGACCTGTGTGTGGGCTGTGGAAATCATTTGCACCCATTTAGCTTCAGATTTGGCCTCCAGCAGGGAGTTACTGATGCAAGCATGCACAGCCTCCCTCGCCGCTTCACCGCTGTTATCTGAGCCGTGCTGGATGTAGAGATGCTTGGCGACGAGGTGGACGATATCATCTTCCTACGTTCATTGCAGAAAGGTTTGCACGGTTTCTTGATGAAACATCTGCGCCATCCGGATCGGAGCTTACCTTCTCCATTTGGTACTCTCCAAACTTCAGGCCGTGGATGACCTGCTGGTAGATGAGCTCGGTGCTAATATTGTCGTCGCCGCAGTCGTGCCATGGCGTAAAGATCTCCTTGCGAAAAAACAAGCGCCAGGGCGCGTGCTGCTCCTGCCCGCCCCGTCGCTTCACTTCCTGTTCGCACTGGGAGATGGCGTCCATCACATGCTCACGGCCGCTGCCCAGGGCCCACACCTAGATAAGGAGACTCCACGAGTTAGCGCCATCTTACCTGCACTTTGACCCCTGATGAGGTCTCACTGATAGCAAAGATTAAAGGACAACCAACGCCATTTTTTTGTTTCCTAACTGATATCGGAAAAACGTTTTATCGCATCAAAAATACCCAAAACATGCAGGTTGAAATCTTTAGTAAAATGCAAACCACCAATAAAAATGACTTCAAGTGTCCCAAAACTGACACAAAATGAGCTTGGAACTGGGGAGATTCAGAAAGTCCCGCCCCCTTGTTCGTGACGTCAGTATTGGTCACACACTGCCTAGCTCCAGAATCAAAACAATGGCTTCAGAGAGTTTAGATTCGGAGAAGATGCTTTCTTGTGACTCATCCAGTTATGAATACGATTCAAATAGTTCTGAAGAGGAAAGCATAAATGTCTGCAATCGATTAAAGAAGTCCTTCCGTATCAATTCGAGCCGTCTGGACTCCAATATAGCGCCCAGAAAATGCACAATATGGCGCCCAAGTTCTGTTGGAAATGGGCTGATTTGTCCACTGGGAATTTGTGTAAACTTACATCTTCTTTATGCGTGTTACCGCCATTGGCTGCGGCAAAAAACGATTCACCATCGCGTTATTTATGTAGTTTTCCTTCTAATTTCGTGATCAACACAGTGTTTTCAGACGAAAAAAAGGACCAAAAATGCATTGTGTGTCACTTTCTCGGTCAGGGGCGTTTCTTCCGTGACGTCACTTAGGGGATCGTCATCAACTCAAAAACAAGACTTCCTGAATATTTGCCGCGAGTCTTAAAACTTAGCTATACACGGTGGAATCTTTGTAAAATGCGCTCAGTAGAAGTCATTTGAAGTGATTTTACAAATTATGCACACAACTTGTCCGGAGGCGTCGGTTGTCCTTTAAGTCACGTGGGATTCATGAGTTGTGTCAGACATAGGTGGCTAATTCCTGTACTAGCTTGGACTACAAACTACCAAAACCTATGAACCTAGCAACCCACCACTATCAAACGGATGTTGTGACTTACCGAGACCACCGATTCATATTTACCTTTTCATACAGAGCAACGTAGAGCGAAAAGCCAAACATGTCTTTAAGTTTCACTTTGTTAGCGAGGAGCTGGCAGAGCTCCTTGGAAGTCGAAGCCGAATCTACAGGAAGGTTAATGGACCGTCTGTCCATGAGAGTGACCGATACCACCATGGGCTTCTTTGTCTTAGTGGCCTGTCATGTCAAAAAATAATAATAATCGGCTTGCTTCATGAAATGTGACACTAAATGAGTCATAGTACCTGTAACTCGAGCCAAGCGGGGGGCTCCCCTCGGGCGCCGTTCATGAGGGTCCGACGGAGCCTCTCGGCACAGTACGATGCGTAGCCGCTGGGAGCGGAGCGGATGAAACTCTGGATGTACTGTTACGAAAACGACATCAGACGGACAATGTAGAAATCTGATGTTTGTTCGACGCAAACTAACCACCGGTTAGCCATGTTTATCACTTGTGAATAAAAGTTAGCATCTCTGTGTTATGTTTGATGTTTTACATTAAATTAATGTCAAAGTGTAGAAATCCTGTGTTGTTGTCCTATGTTTGAGAGTTAAATAACCAACCACTCTGTTTACAGTGTTTTCTGTATTTCTTGTTAACATGAACGATGTTTACAATGCTGGCTAGTTAGCTAGCCACCAATTCAATTTGCGCTCTTGTTTGTTCATATACAAAATGTACGATAGCTTTGTGTACTTTTAAGTTTACACTTTTATAAGACACGGCAACCAATTGTTACCTTTTATGGTAGCTTCCGATTGTCAAAATGGCCTCTCTTCACGCTTATAATCCATTAAATTATTGCATGTTCACATGACAGATGTTAAATTGCTAGCTGGCTAGCTAGCCATCAATTCAATTTCCTCTCCTGTTTGTTGAGTACATACAAAATGTAACATTGTTTTATGTACTTTAGGTTTACACCTTTATAAGACACCATAACAAAGTGTAGCAGTTTAGGCTAGCTTCCATTGTCAAAATGGCCTCTCTTCACCCTTACAATCCATTAATTTCTTCTGTTTTTACATGACCGATGTTAAATTGCTAGCTGGCTAGCTAGCCACCAATTTAATTTGCTCTCGTGCTTGTTTATATACCAATAAATGTGAGATTGCTTTGTAGCTTCCGCTGGTCAAAATGGCCTCTCCTCACCCTAATAATCCCTTCTTTTTTTATTTTAACATGACTGATGTCAAATTGCTAGCTGGCTAGTTAGCCACCAATTCAATTAGCTCTCGTGCTTGTTTATATACCAATAAATGTGAGATTGCTTTGTGGACTTTTACTTTGCACTTTTATAAGGCATCAAAAGTAAGTGTAGCCTTTTACGGTAGTTTCCCATTGACAAAATGGCCTCTTCTCACCCTTATAATGCCTTCACTCGGCGGGAAGACACCAAGACAGAGCGAGAGCAGGATCCATCCTCGGAAGTAGCTGTTGCGATTATTGTTATCGTGCAGCTGCTTGCAGATCTGGCAATAGATCTCATCCCTGAGGTCACGTCGGACTATGGCGTAGCCCACGATGATGTGAAGCTTCTCCAGAGATGTCAGGGGTCGGTCCAGGGTGGGACCCTCGCCAATCAAGACGTCGTCACCGTCCTCCTTCAGCGTCTGTAGGGTGGGAGCCTTGGACACCTCGGTCTGATCGTCAGACTAAAGGGAATGAAGACCTTTTCAGAATATTTGTGAAGCTAGGTAGTTCCAGGTGGCAAAGAGTCCCGACTTGCACTGAAACTATAACTCAAACTTTGTTGTTGTACCGTAGAAACATGATGGGTAGAAACTATGATGGAGTGTGGTTCAATTTGGATCGTTCGTACAACAGACTTCTTAGGCAACATAGGCTTAGTTATGCTGATGAGATGATACCAGAGCAAATGGGGCAATCAGGCCAGTCGTAGACCTCATACTCAGGCAGGACAATAGAAGTAATCAGTCAGGCCAATAGAAAAAATCAGGGTAGCCGCAGGGAGTAGTCCTCTGCTTCCCCCAACCTAAGAGCAGGGACCAATCAGAGTCTGGCACCGCCATGTCTGGACAGTAGGGATATATAGAGGGCCGAAACTACCAGAAAAAGACTAGTTTGCTGACGAAGCATCTTGGATAAGAAGCCAAACGTCCGACACCTTCAAAGAAGTACAGATGACGGCTGAAGAAACCTTTTCATCGATGTATCGTAGAAAGTATAAAAGGGATTGTAAGACTGCCAAGTGGAAGTCTGACCACTAAAGAGCCAGACTGCGAAAAAATATGCATTGTAATTTTGTGGGAAGATAGATTTGAGTCATCTATATGTTTCTATATGTGATATATGTGTCAAAAATATTTGGCTACCCCTGTTAGCTCATATTTGCTCTACAGAATAGTGTATGTACATCTCAACTAACCCTGATTGACAGGAAACACCTTTCAAAAAAAGACAGTTTAAAAGTCATGGTCTGACCTCTTCCATAATGACGGAGGGTTTCCGGAAGCTGGAAGAAGATCTGGGAATTCCATTTTCCTGAACGCTAGAGGTTTTCCGACTCCGGGACAGTAGATCTGTGAACGTAGACCCCTTTCGGATTCGAGGGCTCCCTTCGGGGACAGTGTAGACCTTGTTGTTTGGGGCCACCTCGCCCGGAGTGACCCTCTTGTTTCTCGAGAGGAGATCCGTGAACATGGACGCCTTTCTATTGGGAGTGGACTCCTCCTGAACTGGAGAAGGCTGCTGGTGGTTTTTGTTCCGGAGCACACGCTAAAATGAAAATATGAATATATTGGGAACTCTTTGGAATTTTGATTTTTTTTTTTTTGTTAAGTTTTCAAGGCTAACCCAGTTAACTCTGGTTTCAAATGCAATACAGCTTATGAACTTAATTGGTTCCCAGACAGTGTGTAAGGCGAAAAGTGTGTATCCCAAAAATTAATTCCCCATAGGAAACCATTAACATGAGAATAATCCGTTCCCAGGTCCCCATAAAACATAATTTTCTACTTTCTAATTTTCTAAGCCTTAAAACTACACAAAATATACTTTATTTCATGTATAATAAATGTGCTATGGTATTATAATTAAAGAAATAAACTGCACTCTATAATAAAGTCGTTTTATTTACCTTTGTGATGGTCGTTGATGGCTTGATGGAATGGAGTGGCCGGTTTGATCAGCATTAAACACTTGATGAGGAACGTAACCTTCTTTCACCGTCTTGAGGAATGATCTCTTGCAGGTGCTTTCTCTGATAATTTTACCTAGTTCCTCATCAATTGTGTTCTGTTTAGCTGGGTTGATAGCTTTTTTGCATCAGTGTACAGATGGCTTCTGCGGGTTGTTTGTGGAGCCTGATTGATGGGATATTTTAACCTTGCAGTCTACACTCTGCCTTTGAACCATCAAAGTTGAAACTCTCTCACAGTTGTCTGACTGTCTCTTGTTTAAACCACCTCCCCTCACTGCTGCGTTCTTGACCAATCACGTGGCTTTAACCAAAGACTGGGGCGGGGAATAGAGGACAAAAACAGCCGTTTGCCATTTTGTTGTTAGAAGAACGGCTCGTTCACGAACGACACATCACTCTTTGAGGCAGCTCCGTGTATATCCCGAAAAAAGTTTGTATGTAAAATTTACATAAATTTAACAGTCGTAAACCGCAAACTTCGTAAGCCAAGGGGTTCGTAAACCGAGGTATCACTGTATAGTCCTGAATACCTCATTTGGAGACATTTGGAACTTACTGTTCCACTTAAACTGACGAAACCAAACTTGAAAACTTAAATTGGGGGGGTCCGATGGGGTTGGTAAACTTATCCAGCAAATATCTCGTGCAGATTGGGGGAAATTTAATGCCGAGTGTGAAAGGCAATGCCAGGACTCAGCCACTCTCTCACCTAAAATTGGTGTGGCTCTCTCTCTTTCACCCAAGAACTTGTACCTGATCTAGTCCGACCATGTGGCTGAGACGTCGGTCCTTTCTGTCCATTATATCTTGACTGAGAAAGCGTCCCTGTGAGGTGCTTCCTTGCAACTGGAACTGTTTTTTGGGCTCAGGAAGATCCCCCATGAACCTCAGGATGATCCACCAAACGCTCAGCGAGGCCTAAGAAACAACAGTAAGAAGTAAATAATGACACGATGATTTAGCGAAATTTGCGAAAAAGATTGGAGCTACATTCCAGACAACTGGGAAGTCGCTAACAAGCTAGTTGCTAGCTTGGCGACTTATGTTTCTTATTGTGATCCAGATGTAAAATCTTTGATCCATTTTATATTGAAAAGTTCACATTACATTTGAGATTATTAGTTTCTCATTTTTCATCGCCACGAATTAGCTATTCAACTGTTGAGCGAGGTTATAGCCTGGTGCAAACTCATATGTTAGCTTCCTGTTTGAGCCGCTAGCTGCTGACTGCAAACTTTTGTTGTGTTAGAACTGCTGTAATCAGATTACAGGAATAAAGAGTAAAATATTTGGATTTTTTGGGGGGGATTACATTTTTTTGTCTACTGGCATCTGCGGCGCTGCTAAGCGGAAAGCTCTTGACTTCACAGCTGGTCTGGAATGAGGCGTTAGTTTGAGAAACAGATGAAGAAGTACCAGGACGTCTCCCTCGTCCTCATGGTAAAGCAGAGGTCGTCTCAGCCTCTGGCGGATGTGCGAATGTGACGCACCCCCTTGGAAGTACATTGACGCCAATTTGGAGAAGGGGTAATCATCCAGGTCATCCTGTTCCTCTACAGGAACATCTTCATCCTCCATGGAGATGGTGTCAATGTCGATCTCCTCCAGCAGAACTCGTTTGCTCTCCAAAGCCTTGAAAGCGCACAGAAACCACGTGTTGACATACAGTAAAAGCAGAACAGAAGAGGAGCCTTATGTGTCCTCACCTCAAACCCTTCAGGCGCCTGTCCCTCTTGCCCGCCCACCATGACAGGGAGGAATCCAAAGATGTCGTCCACCTGTTTATCCGTGATGGACTCGGACTGGGCTCGGGCCTCCATTTCCTTCTTCTGCCTGAGTACCTCTTCAAGATGTTTCTGACGCTTCAGCATGGCAAGATCCTCCGCCTCTTTCTCTTTAGCTGACAGATACTTAAATACAGTAAAGTCTCGTTATATCGATATTCAAGGGAGTCCGAAAAAATATCAATATAACCGGGACTATCGATATATACGACCCTGTTTGCATGTAATTTTCTCTGTGCGTGCATAGAAATAGTATCGATATAACCGGGACTATCGATATATCCGATATCGATATAACGAGACTTTACTGTAGATAGATACATTCCTCTACTGACCCAGAAATACTTTTTAAAATGTGTCAGATGTTGACGACGGTCTTACGTTTCTCCTCATGTTCTTGACAGTTCTTCTGGCTAGGAAGCCTCTGGTGTGTGCCTGCAATAATACCACGGCGTCCCTCTTGCGCATCCAGTCCTTGCGAGCTACATAGCCTCGCACCTGGGCCTGCAGTAAGATGGTCGCCTGGCGCTTTCTCTTGTACAGGAGGTGGAGCTGGCGGGAGCGAACCTGAGCCTGAAGTCTGGCAAAGCCCTTTTGGACCTAAAAGATTTCACAAGAACAATGGCAGATCATTTTAATCATAAGTGGAGTGCACTAATCTGTCGGGACTCACCACGCGGTAAACTTGTCTCCCTTTGTGTCCACGCCAGTGCTTCTGGATGATGAGAGCAGCTGCTCTTTTCTTGAGGAACTGTTTTCTTCAAAGAGCCACGAATCATCAATAACAATGATCAGAAGGCACGCAAGCGAGAACTTATCTTCACTACCGGTATTTGTAGCCTCGTAGAACCTTCTGGATCAGAAGCGCCTTGGCGTTCAGTTCTTTCATCCGCTCCACTTCCAGCATGGTGTCATGGAAATCCTAAGGGTCATTTGTTTTTGGATTTGTTAGATATACTTTTTTTAAAATCATATCAGTCCTTTTCCATTCAAAGTCAGACCACCTTGAGGAAGATTTTTGTCTTTCCAGTCTTCCAGTCCCCCTCCCCAGCCAGCAGACATTCGCAGATGCTTTCGCAGCATTTCTCTTTGCTTTCCTGTCCATGCAGTTGGAAAAAAAAAGAATCATATGACAAGCAAAAAACCACAACAAGATATTGAGGGGTTGAGAACGAGGAGCGTTCAAACCAAGATCTGGAGGAATCTTGACCAGGTCAAGACTTTAATTTAAAACAGATTATTTTCTTACAGACAGTGTATATTAGGTGTTCAATTACCTGACATGTTTCGGTGTATACTTCCGCCTTTGTCAGAGGTCAAGACTTTGAGAAGGTAAGACCAAGAAATGAAAAAGGTTGAGGCACGGTCACAAACGAGCCAACGAGGAGTCAATACCAAAACATCGTCGAGTACAGTGGTTCTTAATCTTGTTGTAGGCAACAAACCCCACCAGTTTCAAATGCTCATTCACCGAACTCTTCTTTCAATGACTGTGCCCACTAACTGCACACTAGACTGAGGGGTGGAGCTCTGCGGCGGAGGATACTGAGACGGACTCACAGAACCCCTAGGTTCGATCGAACTCTGTTTAAGAACCACTGATCTGGAAGAATCTCAACCATTTCCAGACTTTGAGAAGGTAAGACCAAGAAGCGAAAAACGTTGAGGCCGAGTCACACACAAGCCAACGAGGAGTCAATACCAAAACGTTGTCGAGACCAAGTTAGGAAGAAGACTTGATCTGACTGATCATGATTTATTGAAGACTCAAGACCAAGAACTTCAACTCCAGACAAATACTGTAATTCAACACCAAGATGTTGAATATCCAACAGGTTCACGTACCTTTTGTGGGTCACAGATGTAGGTCTTGAGAAGAACCCTGTAGCGGTCCAAGAACTCGTCAAATGTATAACGGACTGGATAACCGGCTTTGCGGATCCTGATGGTCTCCATCATACCCGAGTAGCGCAATTGACGTAGGCACAGGTCTCTGTCAAACAGCTGAATACAAATACAAATAAGATCCATGCGTGTCCTCTGTTATTGTGAGATGGGGTGGGCGGTGCTGACCATGGGCTTCTTATAGTCGTTGGGTTTGATGCACCGGATGAAATATGGCTGACACACTGTCAGGGTTTTCATCAGTGAGTCAAGGGATTGACGGAACTGACCGGTCAGGGTGGGAACTCGCTTCTTGCCGTCGTTAGCTTGCTATTAGACACAAAAAAAACATCAGAAATGTTTATTCTTACTTACACTAAATCAAGTTTATAAATTTGGGTGTCAGGACCAAGTTATGGTTTCAAATCAGGGTTTTGATCCTCGATTAAGGGTTCAGGTTATGGTTTCAGACCTGGAAAAGGGCTTTAGAAGTTGTCTTTTCAATGACTTAGAAATAGCGTTCAAGGTTTGAGAACAGATCATTGGTTTGAAATCAGGATTTCAGGACAGATGCCAGGATAGCGGTCTGGTTTCAAGATAGCTTGAAACCAGTGGCTTGAAACGGTGGCTTTGCGGTTTATGCTAACTGACTCTTAGCGTGTTCTTGGGTGTCTTGATGACCATCCTGGGGTTGGCTGCGCTCTTGATGCTGTTGTTGTTGGTCGTGGACATTTCGTTGTGAAAGACCAACTTGAGCAACTTGTTACCGGATGTCTCCACCAGCTGGATGAGGTCGAGGCTCAATGCGTCGCGGTTCTTCTCTAGGAAACCTTGGGATGTTTTATTTGAGACAGAGGGGATTTAGTTAGCAAAATTATATCTTTGGTCAGAAGAGCGCTAAAAAAAATATGATTGAAGATGTTGCTTTGAAGGTACAAATAAACCCTAATACTGTTTTGTAACCCTAAACCTGTCCTGAATCCCTAAACTGTAATCTTAAACAATTTTTTTTGAAACCCTAATCCTGCTTAATTTCAAAGTCTGACGCTGTCTGAGAATACAATCTTGACACCATAACGATGCTCTGAAACCCTCATTTCAAATTCTTACCCTTGAAACTCTAATTTTAAACTACAATCCTGTTTTAAGTCGCTCTCTTCATTTAAACCCCGAACACTTTGAATCCACTGATCCATGTCTGAAAACCTGATTTGAATCATGACACTGCCCAGAAAAACTAAATTGAAACCTTGCCTCGAAACCTTAACTAATTCACTGCCAGACGATGTGCAAAACTGTGTCCACTCCAGTACCAGGGTTTTTGTCGTTTTCACTCGCATTTCAGGACCCACAGAATATTGAGTTTTAGGACTACATAAACATTAAATGTATCTTCAGAAACCTTGGACTCTCTTCTTTCATCAGAAAAAAAGAGTTAATTCCTAAATTATGAGGTGATGGAGTGATCTGAGCTTGAAATGGGGGCGACTGTACAAAATGTAAATGCTGCCCATTGTGGCAGGGAAAACGTTGCCAGACGTCTGACCAATGCTTTGAAATATCAAAACCTGAACACATTCGGGAATGGCACTCCACGTCATGCTTTTCAATACCCGAATAAATTCGGTAATGGCAGTGAATGACTTAATACCGGCGTTAAATCCTGATTTGAAGGTCTTTATGCCAAATTTGAAACGATAACACGATCCTACACCCGACTTCAAACATGATTTTCTGACTAACCACGACTTGAAATGATAACTTGAGGCCAAACTTTCAAGTGTTGCCTATATTAAAATTGACAGTTGGCTCGTTTGTTTGAATTTTTTTTTTTACCTTTGGAGTCATAGTAGACGGCGCCTGCGAAATGATTGACTCCAAACTGAGTCTCGTAGTTATTCTTGGGGGAAATGTAGATGCTCCCTTTCCCGTGAACCTGATTCATTTTTTGGAGCATGGTGGTATCCGTACCCTGATGAGGTTTACCCAAAACCAAAAAAAAAAAAACATTTTGAAATTAGAACAGGAACAGTTTAACTGAAAAATATAAATAAAGAAAGAATTTGAACCTTGGGAAAGTTGCTTTCTTCATCTATAAGGGCCAGTATGTTAAGGGCCTTGTTAGCAAGCACATCCAAAGTTTCCTGGTTATCCTTATAGTCGATGCGCTCCCACACGATGCTCTCTCTGGCATATTCTTCCTGCTCCAGTTTGAACACGTGCCTGACGAAAAACTGCTGCAGCTGCTCGTTGGCGTAGTTGATGCAAAGCTGCTTAAAGCTACCATGACGGGAAAATACAAATACATCCTTATTGTATTTATTGTACATAAAATAAGGTATATTCTGTGTAGTTTTAAGGCTTAGAAAATAAGAAAGTAGAAAATTATGTTTTATGGGGACCTGGGAACGGATTATTCTCATTTTAATGGTTTCCTATGGGAAATTAATTTTTGGGATACACACTTTTCGCCTTACACACTCTGTCTGGGAACCAATCAAGTTCGTAAGCCAAGGTATCACTGTAGAACACAAAAAATGTCTAAAAAGAATCTGACTTTTCTAGTTCCTTTTTATAAACACAAATGTGGTACTTTTACTTCTAATCAAGTGCAGGGTGTGTGTATTTTTTTGCCAACCATCAGTTACGAAAACAACATAGATATGGGGACGGATCATAGATCATGGTAAAAAAAAAACTTAGACTATTCCAAGAGGAGAACACTGACCTGTTTGTGTTGAAATTCTCAAAGCCGAAGATGTCAAGGAGGCCGATGGACTGTCTGACCTCGTCGGAAACCCCGGGCGGCTTGTGAATGGCCGCATTGATTTTGTCCACCACCCAAATGAAAAGACGGCCGTAAATAGCCTGACGGACCATAAAGAAAATCATTTCTGTCATAAAGTGTGTCCACCGAAAGCATAAGAGGTTCACACGCACGCTCACAGTTAGATTCTCTACGGAATAAAATATCCAGTTCAATCAGATTTTGAGCCTAAGATGAGAGTAGAGACCAAGACAACACTGATTTTGTTGAAAATCATGAGAACTGGGGACCAAAGATTTTTTTGGGGTACATTTTCAACCAAAAGGTCACCAAGATAACACTAGTTTTGACTAAAATCATGAGAACTGGGGACCAAAGACATTTTTTGAAAGTGACTTCCTGTTACCTTGACGAAGGCGTCTCTGCCATCCTGGGCCTGTGCTGATGTCAGAACTTTGCTGACGCTCTCCCGAATGGTCATGAAGGAGCGCTGAGTTAAACTCTTCTCCAGAACTTTCGGATCCACCTAACGAACAAAAGGAAGTGGTGTCAAGCCTGTATATCATCTCACTTGCATTTGCTGTCAAATATTTATGTATTTTTTACCCACCTCTAAAAGTTGGCACACCATGTCGAAATGTAATGACGGCAGGACTTCGCAGCCCTCCAGATTGTTCACGATGGTTCCTGAAATGGAAGGAAGTGGGAGTATTTTTAGGTTCAAAGATAAGTCAAGAGCTTGACTTTGAGGAGACGAGATATTGGGACCAACTCAAGACATAAAACTTAACGCTTTGACCACCATATCAAAACCAAGATTTTCAGGAGTCGGTAGCATGCCAAAACCAAATATTTGAGGATACCAGACCAAAATCAAGATGACCCCAAACCGAGTCAAGACCAAGATTTTGAAGGATTGAGTATGAGTCAACATACCAGGTTAAATATCAGGACTTTGAGAAGACCACAATCTGGAGTCAAAACCAAGATTTTTGAAGGATTGAGTATGAGTCAACAGACCAGGTTAAATATCAGGATTTTGAGAAGACCAATAATTTATTCTTTTCCTTTCAGCTTTTCCCTTCAGCGAATCAGTGTCCTCCATCTAACCAGGTTTTGTGCATGCTCTTCTCTCACACCAGCTACCTTCATGTCCTCTTTGACAACATCCATAAAGCTCCTCTTGGGTCTTCCTTGCGGTCTCCTGCCTGGCAGTTCAAGGCTCAGCAACATTCTTTCGAGAAAATCGCTCGCTCTCCTCTGGGCATGACCAAACCATCTCAGTCTGGCCTCTGACTTTCTCTCCAAAATACAGTGGTTCTTAATCTTGTTGGAGGCACCAGACCAGACCACCAGTTTCATATACTCATTCATCAAACCCTTCTTTCAATGAGTGTGCCCGCTAACCACAGACTAGACTGAGGGGTGGACCTCTGTGGCGTAGAATCCACCGTACCCCTGAGACTGACTCACCAAAGCACTTGGGTTCGATCGAACCCAAGTTCTTGAACCACTGTCTTAGGACTTCCTTTCGGGCTACTGCCTGGCAGTTCAAGACTCAGCATCGTTCTCCCAATATATTCACTCTCTCGACTCCGGACATGTCCAGACCATCTCAGTCTGGCCTATCTGACTTTCTCTCCAAACAGTCTAATATGAGTTGTCCCACTGACATACTCATTCCTGATCGAGAAGACCAAGAATTTGAAGACCCAAAACCAAATCGAGGCCAAGACTAATCACTGAGACCAGATCACATACCATAGACCTTGAGATGTCCAGACTATGACCACCTTACACCTGTCTCACCTTCAAAGTCAACATTGCCAATGTGAAGGATGGCTGCGAGAAGCTTGCAGATTTCCCAGATGTCGTTCTCACTGAACATGAGGATCTTCAACGCCGAGCGGAAGTGAGCGTACTCCTTAATGTCGTCACGACCCTCGCAGCTGGTGCACTTACCCTGTTGACGAAGTACAGTTGTGTGTGTGTGTGTGTTTATCCATGAACCAGGAGTCTGTCGAAAGGGCTTTCCATACCATTGTCAAGTAGTTGTACTGAGCGGCGCTCCCAAGCGAAAGGATCTTCTTCTGCTCAGCCGGCATTCCCATGAGCAGGTAGTAGAAAACATGGTAGTTCCTCTCCTCAGGTGCCTGGAAAGCAAACCTTTTCCATCTTCAGGACGACCCAGTTTTATTTTCTCTCAATGTGTTCTTACCTGACGACAGACCCTGGACTTCTCCAGCAGGTACTGCTCGATGCGAGCCCCTTCGATGGCGCCCCCTTTGGTGAAGTTGATGTCGATGTACTTGCCGAAACGACTGGAGTTGTCATTACGGATGGTTTTGGCGTTCCCGAAGGCTGTGGGGTGTCATTAAGAGTCATTCCAGGTACCCAATACCCAAACTCGAAAAGCTGGTACTTCCGCAAAAATATCATCCAAGACAACCCCCATTGTAAACTCACCTTCCAGGATTGGATTGGCCTCCAGGATCTGCTGCTCAATCCAAGAATGCTGGCCGCTCACTGCGGCGAGGAACTGCAGCATGAGTTTGGTGCTCTCCGTTTTGCCAGCTCCTGATTCCCCACTGTGGCACCAAAACAAGTCTACTCATTTTTCACGACAATTCTTGTAACTCAAATCATCACTCCCCACTGAAACAAATAGAAATGCCATTAATCCGTTCCAGACCCCTCTAAAAGATGAACATTCCGATACTCAGAAGTAAAGATACCACTAAAGTTCAATTTAAAGGACAAGTTGTGTCCATAATTTGTAAAATCACTTCAAATGAATTCTACTGAGTGTATTTTACAATGATTCCACCGCATATAGCTGTATGTTATCTTTTAAGATTCGCGCTGAATATTCAGTAAGTCTTGTTTTCGAGTTGGTGACTCGAAAACACGGTTTTCGTCAGGTGACGTCAGGTTATTCCTGACGTCACGAACGCCCCTGACCGAGAAAGCGACACACAATGCATTTTGGGTACTTTGTTTGGTCTGAAAACTTCGTGTTGATCCGTGTTGATGGTGAAATTAGAAGGAAAACACATAAATAACGCGATGCATTTGACAAAAAATATCAGCCTGCATGTTTTGGGTATTTTAGATGCTATAAACAAAAAAATGGTTTCGGTTGTTCTTTAAAGTTCCAGTTGTGACATGAAAATCATGACGATAGTCCGCAAACCTGATGACGCAGCATTGGTTCCTGCGGTTGCGGCGCATTTTGAAGAAACAGCTGTCTGCGATGGCGAAGACGTGCGGTGGCAGCTCGCCCAAACGTCGGTCCGTGTACTGGTGCACGTGATCGGCCGTGTAGAGCGGTAACAATTGATAGGGGTTCACCGCCACTAGGATTGAACCTGTGAATGTCTGAAAAACACATGGGCGTCATTATGCTGATGTGTTGAACTCATTCACTGCCAATCGCGAATTTAGTCAGGAATTGAAAATATAACGTAGAGCTTGGGTGCCGATAAAGCGCTGGCCATGGCCTCCGGCAATGTTTTATCATATATATATATATATATACAGTAAAGTCTCGTTATATCGATATCGGATATATCGATAGTCCCGGTTATATCGATACTCTTTCTATGCACGCACGGAGAAAATTACATGCAAACAGGGTCGGATATATCGATAGTCCCGGTTATATCGATATTTTTCGGACTCCCTTGAATATCGATATAACGAGACTTTACTGTATATATATATATATCACCCCCCACAAAAAATAAATAAATACATAAATACAAAATAAATAAATAACAAAATAAATAAATACTGATCGTGTTGACTGACATTGACAGCATTCGCAACCACACATGACAAAACGACTCTCAATTTCAATTCATTTTTTCTTTACCGGCAGAGGCCGATTGGTCACCATGGAGACGAATGATAAAACGCACCAAAAGGCGAAGGAGGTGGTGCAAGGGAGGACAAAGTCCAGAGTGCTAAGAGAGTATTAAGCACTTCCAGCAGGGCAGATTACGGCCCATAAAATGCAAGGCGGGGTGGGGTTGACTTACGTAGATGAGTCCGTCTTTGTGTCTCACAAGGAGGTTCCTGAGGAGGCCGGCCTCGTTCATGTCCCCCAGCCGGATCATGTCGTCCACACCCTCCACCGAAGTGGGGTGCATGGGACGTAGACCACCCTCAAGACTCTTGGTGATCTTGTGCTCCTGGAAGTTGAGTTCGTTCATAGAAGTCAGAAAGAAGCAAACAGATTTATCTTTTCATTTTAGACACCATTGAGTAGATACGGTAGCCCTTTCCCGGATTACATTTTGCGCTTTTACAGCATTGATGATCTCAAAAGTGTATATACAGGTAACATTTGACTTACAACCGGCGTGACTCACGACCACCCGCACTTACGACCGCGTCCACCAGACCCTATTTTTTATTTTAATATTATTGATTATTGATTCTATTGAGTATTGATTATATCAACAATCAACAATCTACAATCTACAATTTATAATTTATAATTTAGAATTAATTATTAATAGTAATTATTCATTATTATATTATTCTATATTATATTATATTAATTATACTATATTAATTATATTAGTATCATAGTATCATTGTATCATAGTATCATTGTATCATTGTATCATTGTATCATAGTATCATAGTATCATTATATTATTATTTTATTGTTATTTAATATGATTTATTTCAATATCATATTTTTATTATTTATTTTATTATTAATATTTATATTAAATATTAATATAATATATAACAAATATATTAATATGTATTTTTTTTTTTCAACGCGCTAGCAGCCCCACAATGCGTACGACAATTTTGGTCAGCCAGCCAGCATCTCACTCTCGCACAGCAATCGACAGCGTGACGGCACCGGAGGGTGGGGAGGGGGGGGGGGGAGTGTCCAGCGACGCTAGCAGCGGCCCGGCCAGGACTAGGTGGACCCAGACCCACGCCCGCTCGCCCCCGTGGCGTCAGAATCAGGTCATTTGCAAGTCATTTAGCACAGAGTCTCTATTCAACATTTTGAATGGATTTCAACTTACGACCATTTTGACTTACGACAGTTTGGTCGGAACGCAACGGGGTCGTAAGTCGGATGTTACTTGTATATAATTTAGTATCAGAAATGTTTTCACAAAATTGCAAGATTTTGGTGCCAGAAGCAGAAAAAACTTTTGATGATTTCAAATGCAAAACTAGTTTAGACAACTAAATTAAATATCGCTATTTATTTTCATTTATAGATATATATATATTACCTTTCCTTCGTCATCGATTAGCTGAAGCTGCCCCGTGTCAGTCACTTTCACCTGGGCCCCGATCGGCACGCCGGCCCCGGTGTCCACCCATACAAAATCCCCCTAATTGATGAAACATCAGCGGTAATTGCTAACTGCACATAATGCATCCAGAAAGTTTTCACTGTACTTTAATTTTCACACATTTGGTTGTAATCCAAACAGCCTCATAACAAAATGTATATTATCACAAGTAAATATTTTCCAGATGTCAATCCATGTCATTTATAAGCACCATTCAAAACTCTGAAGGTCACTTTACAGTCACAAGATTTTTTTCTGTGGGTGAGCAGCGGCAGCCACACGCGCCAGCGTTCACTCAACCCGGAAGTACCTCAAATAGATAGAAAGCTAGCTAGATAGCCAGACAGCCATATAGGTAATACCTAGTTAGCTACATAGCTAGCCAGTTAGCCAGGCAGAGAATAGCTAGCGAGCTAGATAGCCAGCCAGCTAACAGATAGCTAAAAAATAGCAAATATATGTAGAAAATAGCTAGCTAGCCAGCTAGATAGCTAGCTAGCCAGCTAAATCACTGGTGAAGAGAGGAAAAAAGAAGTAAGAATTACTTACTAATACTACTAAGACTAATACTACTAATACCAATACTACTCATACTAATACTACTACTAAAATTAATACTACTACTACAACTACTACTACTAATAATAATCATAATAATAATCCATTTCATTTATAAGCGCCATTCAAAACTCCCACGGTCACTTTACAGTCACAATGTTTTTCCGTGGGTGAGCAGCGGCAGCCACACGCGCCAGCGTTCACTCATTCCGGAAGTAACTCAAATAGATAGAATGCTAGCTAGATAGTTATGTAGCTCATAGATAGCAAGCTAGATAGCTAGACAGCTAACCAGACAGTGAATAGCTAGCTAGCTAGATAGCCAGCCAGCTAAAAGATAGCTCACAGACAGCTAAAAAAAAAGCAAATATAGGTAGAAAATAGCTAGCTAGCTAGATAGTCAGCTAGATAGCTAGCTAGCCAGCGAGATAGCTAAATCACTGGTTAAATAAAAAGAAGTGAAGAGGAAGTAAGAATAAAGTCAAGAGAAAAGACAATGATATGATGAAGCATTATTATTATTAAATGATAATTAAATATATCTATATTTACCTTTGACAGATGCATCACTGTGGAAATCTAGAAGGAAAACAGTTTTGGAAATTTCATTTGTAGCGTTATTAACATTTCTTTTTCCGAATAGGGCTCATTTTATGATGTCATCCAAGGGAAAAACACTTCCTGTGCGATTTTATTTAGAATTCTTTTAACTCCTCTTGAACGATTTTAGGACACCAAATGGCCAAGGTTATATTTTTATCATTAAATTAGCTACAACAAAAATGTTAGTTCTCAACCTTTAAAATAAGACCAATTTGAATTTAATAGACAACATTTTAGCGTCCTTTATAGAAGAGTCAAATCTTACCTGCGGGTTTGTTTTTTTTCCCTGTGAGGTGTTGTTCCCTCAATGACACTGAAGAAGGAAGTCTCTCTCTCTCCCTCTCTTTTATTTTATTTTTTACGACTCTTTGACTTTGCTCCTGCAGAACCCACCCAGTGACAACATAGTAAATGGTAGACTCAGCAGACAGTAAATAACTTACTTTTTTAAAAGTACAGTGATACCTTGGCTTACGAACTTAATTGGTTCCCAGACAGTGTGTAAGGTGAAAAGTGTGTATCCCAAAAATGTATTTCCCATAGGAAACCATTGAAATGAGAATAATCCGTTCCCAGGTCCCCATAAAACATCATTTTCAAATTTTCTAAGCCTTAAAACTACATAAAATATACCTTATTTTATGTAGAATAAATGTGCTATGGTATTATAATTAAAAAAATAAACTGTACTGTATAATAAAGTGGTTTTATTTACCTTTGCGATGGTCGTTGATGGCTTGATGGAATGGAGTGGCTGGTTTCATCAACATTAAACACGTAACCTTCTTTCACCATCTTGAGGAATGATCTCTTGTAGGTGCTTTCTCTGTGATAATTTTATCTAGTTCCTCATCAATTGTGTTCGGTTTAGCTGGGTCGATAGCTTTTTGCATCAAGTGTACAGATGGCTTGTGCGGGTTGTTTGTGGAGCCTGATTGACGGGATATTTTAACCTTGCAGTATACACTCAGCCTTTGAACTATCAAAGTTGAACCTCTATCACTGTCGCCCGCCTGTCTCTTTAATGTTTTAACCACATCCCCTCACTGCTGCGTTCTTGACCAATCACGTGGCTTTAACATGAGGGGCGGGGAATATAGGACAAAAACAGTCAGCTGCCATTTTGTTGTTAGAACGGGCTCGTTCGCGAATGACACATCACTCATTGTGGTCGCTCCGTGTGTATCCCGAAAAAGGTTCGTATGCCAAGGTAATTTTTTTTTTATACATTTCACGTTTGTAAACTGAAAAGTTCGTAACCCAAGGGGTTCGTAAACAGAGGTATCACTGTACTGGCACAAGAAAATGCTTACCATCCTTACCAAACTCCACCATTATCACCAACCTGTAAAATCCAGTTCAAAAGATGACACCTGAACTGCACTGCATATTTGAATTAATCGCAAAAACCATTAGCGACAGTAATATGACGCTAATTGAAATAAGTGATTATTTTATGACCCGTTTAAGGGGAGTGACATAACATTCAGAGAATCGAACAACAAGGAACTGAACGAGTTGGAAGAACGTCCGAGTACTTGTGTTGTTGAAGCATCTTTACTATACTTAGACAAAAAAAACAAATGTACAACGTCTGGTCTGAATGATCGCGAACCTACAACGACACGCTACCTCTCTGTGATTTTTTTACACAGCGCACGGCACAAAATGTCTCCATTTTGAAATTTAGCGTGTGTGTGTGTGTGTATAAAAAAAATGGACATTTCAACAGTAACAGCTTTGTGAACATGAGGACGCTCTATCGCAAATCGTTGGGTGCCTTCTTAATGGATATCAAAAAGAAATAATCATAAAAAGATGAATCCTGCCAATTTTGAATATTCCTTTGACGGTGAACTTCTGCTATTTTAGTGGCGAAAATACACAATTGGAAACTCCGATAGTCGTTTTTTTTTTTACCCATTTGCCTTTTTTTGCGCTCAGGCCAAAAGTAAAAATATGGCGCCATATTGTGGCGGGGTCGGGCAATTGCATTTTTTTAAGTATGGCGTGGATTGAAATACAGTGATACCGTGGCTTACGAATTTAATTGGTTCCCAGACAGTGTGTGTAAGGCGAAAGGTGTGTATCCCAAAAACGAATTTCCGATAGGAAACCATTAAAATGAGAATAATCCGTTCCCAGGTCCCCATACAACAATTTTCTACTTTCTAAGTATAATTTTCTAAGCCTTAAAACTACACAAAATATACCTTATTTTATGTATAATAAACGTGCTATGGTATTATAATTAAAGAAATAAACTGTACTGTATAATAAAGTCATTTTATTAACCTCTGTGATGGTCGATGGAATGGAGTGGCCGGTTTCATCAGCATTAAACACTTGAGGAACGTAGCATTCTGCTTTCACCCTCTTGAGGATTGATCCCTTGTAGGTGCTTTCTCTGTGATCATTTTATCTAGTTCCTCATCAATTGCGTTCTGTTTAGCTGGGTTGATAGCTTTTTGCATCATGTGTACAGATGGCTTGTGCAGGTTGTTTGTGGAGCCTGATTGATGGGATATTTTAACCTTGCAGTCTACACTCTGCCTTTGAACTATCAAAGTTGAAACTCTATCACTGTCGTCTGCCTGTCTCTGTAATGTTTAAACCACCTCCCCTCACTGCTGCGTTCTTGACCAATCACGTGGCTTTAACCGAAGACTGGGGGCGGGGAATAGAGCACAAAAACAATCGGCTGCCATTTACTTGTTAGGAGAATGGGCTCGTTCGTGAACGACACATCACTCATTGTGGCAGCTCCGTGTGTATCCCAAAAACTAGTTCGTATGCCAACGTAAAAATTTCATAAATTTAACGTTCATAAACCGAAAACTTCGTAAACCAAGGAGTTCGTAAACCGAGGTATCACTGTACATCTAATCAGATTTCAAGGAGGAGTTCGCGATTAAAAAAAAAAGCGTCATACACACAAGGTCTCAGGGATTATTTTTCCCCCATCGATCACTATCTATTTGCTAGCGAATCGTTGTCTAGCTAGCTAGCTATTTATTACTTATCTATTAGCTAGCTAGCTAACTTGATCAATTTGAGTTATTCCTATTTGAACGGGGTTACCGTTGCTGGCTACCTAGCTAGGTATCTATTTGCTATCTATTAGCTGTCTAACTAGCTATCTAGCTAGCTATTCATCATCTATTAGCTAGCTAGCTAGCTAACATGATCTATTTGAGTTATTCCCGGTTGAATGGGGTTACCGTTGCTGGCTACCTAGCTAGCTATCTGTTAGCTGTCTAACTAGCTATCTATCTATTAGTCATCTATTAGCTAGGTGACTAGCTAACTAAAAGTTATTCCCGGTTGAATGGGGTTACCGTTGCTGGCTAACTAGCTAGCTTTCTATCTAATTGAGTTACTTCCGGGATGAGTGAACGCTGGCGCATGTGGCTGCCGCTGCACACCCACAGAAAAACTGATCCTGTGACTGTAAAGTGACCTTGAGAGTTTTAAAAGGCGCTTGTAAATGAAATGTATTATTATTATTATTATTATTATTATTATTATTATCAGAAGTTTCGTCCATTTTTTGTGATATCCATATCAACTAACAAATTCAATTCATTTAAATTTATGAATTATTTTTTATATTTATTAATTATGGTCAGGTTTCTACTGACAGTGTAACCATTATGACCAAAATAAAGTGGTTTATTTTTAATCTGCAAACTCCCCCTTGAAAGAACTGGGAAGAAATTTCATGTTTTTAAGAGTGCTAAAAATCAGCGGGAAAAAGGAGTGACGGTCACAAAATGGCGGCGGTTCTATCATCCGCAAACACAACGAAGGCACTGATCAAAATAAAACAAACAAAATTAAAATAAGGAAGAAAAACAAAAAAAAAAAAAACGTTTGAGGTTGGTCTTCAGATTACCATTTTCAACTCCGTCTCGCTTCTTTTCGACCCGGCGGAAGCTAGGTTAGCAAAACACTGTCTTTTGAGGTCTTCGGAAATGAACCTTAAAAAAGGTTCCACCCCACTGGCCTGCCACTTGTTGCCCGCGGTGAGTCGCTTGTGATTGTATGAAGCAGATCATAGCACCAGATTCTGAGCAAAAGGGGGGAGGGGATACGTGAGTTAGGCGGGGGGTGTGTGGGTGGGTAGGGGAGGGATAATAGTGATATCTCATGCCCGCTCCTTGCGTTTGAGCTTCGATGACTTCTTGACGGAACTGTTCTTGTTTAGCAGTTTCAGAACTTTGTCTTTGTGCTCCAGGACTTTCATCATAGTGTCCCGAGCCTCTGTCACTTGGTCCATGACCAGTTTGCAGCGCTGCATGTTGCCCTGTGAGGGGTAAAAAAAAAAAAAAAAAAAAACATGAGTAATTGATATTGGAACATAAAGTGAAAGCATAAAGGACAACCGACACCTTCGGACAAGTTGTGTCCATAATTTGTAAAAATCACTTTAAATGACTTCTACGGAGCGCATTTTACAAAGATTCAACCGCTTATAGCTATATTTTACATTTTAAGACTCGCGCTGAATATTCCGGAAGTCTTGTTTTCGAGTTGATGACGAGGCCTGACGTGACGTCACTGAAGGAACGCCCCTGAACGAACGCCCCTGAACGAAAAAGCGACACATAATGCATTTTGGGTATTTTGTTTGGTCTGAAAACTTCATATTGATCCGTGTTGATGGCGAAATTAGAAGGAAAAAAATAATGTGATGGTGAATCGTTGTGTGTTGCACCAAGACTACTATTTGATACTAGTTGACACAAATTGCCAGAAGACAAATCAACCCATTTCCAATGGAGCTTGTGCGCCATCTTGTGCATTTTCTGGGCACTACATTGGAGTCCGAATGGCTCGAATTAATATGGAAAGACTTCTTTAATCAAGTGCAAACATGTATGCTTTCCTCTTCAGAACTATTTGAATCATATTCATAACTGGATGAGTAACAAGAAAGCATCTTCTCAGAATCTGAACTCTCAGAAGCCATTGTTTTTTGTGTCTGTAGTCTTTAATTTGGACCTGTATGAGTTCGTTAATACGGTGTAGGTCGTCGTCTGCGCTTGCTCTCTTCTTAGGGATGAGGCCCTCTTGCAGGGAGGACAGCCGGCTGTACACGTCATGCTCCAAACTCGACTGAGAACAAGAAATCGGGAATGATGGTCAAATACATGAAAGTCAAGCATCACAGACAACTTGCCGTTATGCATGATCCGAGACAAATTGGCTGGGAAGACCGTTCACGCAAATATTGCTTCATTAAAAGGTACAGTAAAGTCTCGTTATATCGATAGTACTGCTTATTACGATATTATTTCTATGAACGCAAGGAGAAAATTTACATGCCGCAGAATCGGATATATCGATAGTCAGTCTGGTTATATCGATATTTTTTCCGACTCCCGAGAATATCGATATAACGAGACTTTACTGTACTGTATTTTCCGTCCTATAAGGTGCACCTAAAAACCGTAATTTTTTTTCTTCAAAAACCGACCATGCAGCTAATAATCCAATGTGCCTTATGTAACAATAATAACAATAATAGCAATAATAATAGTAATAACAATAATAATAATGCGCCAGCGTTCACTCAACCCCAAAGTAACTCAAATAGATGGAAAGCTAGCAAGCTAGCTAATGGATAGCAAATAAATAGCCAATAGATAGCCAGATAGCCAACAACTAGCCAGCAAACAGCCAGTCTAGCTAGCTAATGGATAGCAAATAAATAGCGAATAGATAGCCAGATAACCAACAGCTAGCCCGCTAGTTAATGGATAGCAAATAAATAGTGAATAGATAGCCACATAGCCAACAGCTAGACAGCTTACAGCCAGTCGGCTAGACAGCTAATAGCTAGCCAGCTAGGTAATTTAACGTGACATTTTCACTCACCAGCTGTCTGAGCTGTGCGGCACACAGATGAATTTTCCAACCTTGCGCTCGGCACGCCACCCCCCTCTGGTTGGCCATATCCTGTAAGGTGCCCTTTTTCTCCTCTGACACAAAAAAAGAAAATATGAATTTGTGACATTGAATTCGTAGCCTAACAACGTTTTTTTTTTTCCCGTGGTGGTGAAAACTAACCTTTGACACGGATATCGCTGTACCTCTGGAAGTGGTGGTAGGCGGCTTTCCAGGGGTTACGGTAGTGCCGTAGGAGCGTGACGGGTGGGCGGGGCCTCACGGGCACATAGCGCACTCCTTCCTCATCTGAGAGGGGAATATTTGATAAAAATAATCATAAATTGCATTTATGAGCGACTTTCAAAACTCTCAAGGACCACTCTACAGGCACAGGATAAGAACTTTTTTTTTTGTGGGTGAGCAGCGGCAGCCAGACGCGCTAGCGTTCAGTTCACTCAACCCGGAGGTGTACATCATTAACTCAAATATAAAATGGTCATCGGCACACTAATACTAATACTAATACTAATACTAATACTAATACTAATACTAATACTAATAACACTAATAATACTAATAACACTAATACTAATACTACTAACACTACTAATAATAACAATACTAATAATACCAATACTATGAATATTAATAATACAAATACTACGAATACTAATACTACGAATACTACGAATACTAATACTAATACTACTACGACTACTACTACTTCTTTTCCTTTCGGCCTTTCCCTACGAATACTAATACTAATACTAATACTAATACTACATTTAATTTCTAAGCATCTTTCAAAACTCTCAAGGACACTTTACAGTCACAGGATTTTTTTGTGCAGGTGAGCAGCGGCAGCCATCCAGGCCAGCGTTCACTCTTCCCGGAACTAATACTACTAATACCACTAATACTAGTACTAATACTAATAATACTACTAATACTAATAACACTAAAATTATCAATACTAATAACACTAACACTGACACTAACACAAATACTAATAATACTTAATACTACTAATAATAATACTACTACTACTAGTACTACTAATACTAATACTACATTTAATTTCTAAGCATCTTTCAAAACTCTCAAGGACACTTTACAGTCACAGGATTTTTTTGTGCGGGTGAGCAGCGGCAGCCATCCGGGCCAGCGTTCACTCTTCCCGGAACTAATACTACTAATACCACTAATACTAATAATACTACTCATACTAATAACACTAAAATTATCAATACTAATAACACTAACACTGACACTAACACAAATACTAATAATACTTAATACTACTACTAATAATACTAATACTACTACTACTACTACTACTACTACTACTAATAATAATAATAATAATACTGATAATACTAATAAGGCCGAAAGGAAAAGAAGAAGAAGACTGATAATACTAATAATAATCGTACTTATAATAATACCTTTATTTAATAACATTCAAATAAAGTAAAACTACTCACTATTTGAGGACAATGCTCTGATTTTACTTTGAAATGGGCATCCATTTTCCTTCATTTGTAAACCCTAGCTATCTGCATCCTAGCTTTAGTTGAACAAAATGGACGATTACTTTCAAGATATTCGGCGACATTTGAACAGGAAAGAACAATTAAAAAAAAAAACGGAGGGAAATATTTGACAAAGAAAATATTTGTATGAGTTGGCGGCGAGCGTAATGGCCGTACCGACATATTCCCTGGGGGGTGATTCTCTGCGCTCGGCGCGGCCGGTGACGGGCCTCCCCGGCGCCTTCTCCTCATCGGTGCTGTTGGTCTCCATCATCTCGCTCTCCTCGGTGGAGATGACGTGCTGCTGCTTGCGAGGCTTCTTCCTCGGGGATGCGCCGGGGATGAGTTCTCCCGCGGGGGGCACGTTGAGGGTGGAAGATTGGGCGTTCAGGACGGGGTTGGCGTTGGAATCTGAGGGCGAGGGGTTATTTTAGAGGCGCTGCTTTTATTTTGGAGGGACTGCCCCCCCCCCCCCACCCACCTGGTTGCGAGGTGATCACGGCGTCGCCCTCTAGCTTGACGTCGGGACAGCTAGCGACACAGGAGGCGGTGCTGCTGGCGGCCGGCTGCGTCGGCGACGCCACCGTGTTGGCCATGGAGGCGGGGGTGGGCGGAGTCACCGCGATGGCGGCGGGTAGAGCCGAGAGGACGGCGGACGGCTGCGAAGGCGGCGCAGGCCCCGACGTGGCCAGAATGGCGGGCAGGGATTGAGCGAGGTGCGGGGCGCCCGATGCCGCCATTGTTTGTTGCTCGCCGCCTTGAGGCAGGGGAAGCGTATCCACGGCGGCCATGACGGGCGGGGCTACCGCCATGTGTACTTCGGTTTTGGGTTTGACTCTGAGAGGAGAAAGATCGGAATTATTTTACAGGCTGGGAACTTGTGGGAGTTTACATACACGGTTTGCGCAATTCTGATTTGTTGACAGCGTTAGCTTTGGGGTGTTAGCATAGTCAATACTCTGCCTTTGAACTATCAATAAAGTTGAAACGAGTCCAAATTTCACTCGGTATTTTATCAATTTTCTCACATTTTCACTTTGTTTTTTTAGCTAGTATATATTAGCTAGCTAGCTTTTAGCTTTGTAGTGCTATCAAGCTCTGTCGTCTCCCTTTCCTGTTTTATGTGCTACTCAGTGTGCTATTGTTTTTCTATCTATTCTATAACTATTATGTAAAGCGCTTTGTGGGGTGTCCTTGAGAGTTTTGAGAGGTGCTTATAAATTAAATGTATTATTATTATTATTATTATTATTATTACCACATCGCAATTTTAGTTTACAGAAGTTCTACAATTTGTAAGCTCACATGACGAAAATCTAACTGCTAGTATACAAAATGTTAGCTAACTCCAAAGCACCTTTTTTTCTTAATTTAGCTAAAGCATTTAGCATTATTATTATTATTTAGCATACATATATTATTATTATACAGTTCGCTATAGCCAGCTAGCACAGCTCGAACACACGTCTAATTTACACTGACCGTTAGCCAGTGACCACAACTACTGCACACCTTTTTTGTTATGGTTAAAGTTAGCATTAGCCAGCTAGCACATCAGTATTTTACCTAAACTTTAACTCTAAATAGCTAACTTGATCTATTTTAATAATAATAATAATAATACATTTCATTTATCAGCGCCTTTCAAAACTCTCAAGGTCACTTTACAGTCACAGGATCAGTTTTTCTGTGCGTGAGCAGCGGCAGCCACATGCGCCAGCGTCCACTCAACGGGGAATAACTCAAATAGATCAAGCTAATAGATAGCCAGCCAGACAGCTAGTTAACTAGCAAGATAGCAAATAAATAGCCAGCTACATAGCTAGCCAGCTAACCAGATAGCTAATAGATAGCAAATGGATAGCAAATAGATAGCTAGCGCCTAGATAACTAATAGATAGCTAGCTAGTTAGACAGCTAATAGATCGCAAATAGATAGCTAGCTAGGCAGCCAGCAATGGTGACCCGTTTTTTTTTTTTCGAGACGTGCAAGATCAAGTTAGCTAGCTAGCTAATAGACTTTAGACACAGTTATTTCAAGCAAGTGTCCATAACTATGTTACACCTAATTATATATTTATACGAAAAGCTAAACTCATTGTTAGCCAGGTTTGTATGGAGAGAAAGAAGCTCACCCCGCGGGGCGTGGAGAACCGGCTCCTCTCACGCCGCTGTCAATTCTGACGCCGCTCGGTTCATTGGGCTGAGCGGGAATGAGGGTCTTGCGAACACAACTGCAAATAAAACAATAAGAGATTCGAAATATATCAATGATGGTATATTATTTGTGATTATAATGGTGAATTTTGATTTCATGATGGCGCCGCGAGCTGCCTTAACAGCAGCTCCTGTATTTTGTTTTTTTTTCTACTTTTCCTTTTCTCTTCCTTTCATAACTGCTGCTGTGAACTGTAAATGTCTCCACTGTGAGACTAATAAAGGATAATTTCATCTAAATCTAATCTATAATAAAATGTAAATTTGTAAATTGGCGGTACAGAAGAAGAAAAGAATCTTTTAAAAAAAAAATGTTTTTTTATTTAATATTTGCCTCTTACCTTTCAGTCGTCGGCTTCTTGCGGAGGATGCTGGGTCTCGGCGAGGACACCAGGGTGGGCGCCCCTGCTTGGCCATGAGTCTGCACCATGGTGCCGACCGGTTGAGTGGTGCTGCTGATTGGGTTAGCCACAAAGCCGTCTGCCAACACCACACCTGGATGAGGTTTTCAGTCATGTTATTTTTTGAACCAATTATCATATCATAAAAGAATGACCCAAAATGTTTTAAAATGTGTTTTTTTTTTTTTTTTGCGATTAACTCATTCACTGCCAGACAATGTGCAAAAATGCGTCCGTTCCAGTGCCAGGGTTTTTATAAGAATAATCCATTTCATTTCTCAGCGCCTTTCAAAACTCTCAAGGTCACTTTACAGTAACGGGATATATTTTTCTGCGGGTGATCAGCGGCAGCCACACGCGCGTGCGTTCACTCAACCCGGAAGTAACTCAAATAGATAGAAAGCTAGCTAGCTAATAGATAGTCAACAGATACCTAGCTAGATAGCAAGTCAGTTAGATAGTGAATAAATAGCTAGCGAGATAGCAAATAGCTAGCCAGATCGCGAATAGATAGCAAATAGCTAGCAAATAGCTAGCAAATAATAATAATAATAATAATAATAATAATAATAATAAATCATTTCATTTCTAAGCACCTTTCAAACCTCTCACTCAAATTGCAGGACCCACAGAATACTGGAATTTTAAGACTACATAAACATTCAATCCAGAGTTAGAAATCTGAGACTCTCTTCTTTCATCAGAAAGAAAAAGAGTTAATTCCTAAATTATATGGGTCTGGAGTTATCTGAGCGTGAAATGGGGGCGTCAGTAGAAAATACATTACAATCCATACATATTGATTTATATAGCGCTTTAACAACAGCTGAAGCTGTAACATGGACAAAAGGCAAATGCTGCCCTGTCACGGAAGGGAAAAAAACATTGCCAGAGGCCTGATCAGCGCTTTATCGCAAGGAAAAACCAAAACCTGAAAAAAAAAATCGTGAATGGCGCTCCACGTCACAATTTTCAATTATTGAATACATTTGGAAATGGCAGCAAATGACTTCATAGCTCAGGTTAGATTCCACAGACGAAAATGTGAATTTTTGAATAACATATTCTAAATATTCAACTGCACACAATACCAGATTTTGCTTCTGTGGGTGGTTGCTGCTGCTGAGCGGTACCAGCACCCTGCTGGAGGCCCGGCGCACCGATGGACGCCGTGCCCGGGTGAAGGCCCTGCACGCCAATGGGTGCCGGTTGAATGCCCTGCGTGGCGATGGGTGTCGGTTGGATGCCCTGGGTGCTGATCTGCGCCGACGGGAGGCCGATGCGGTCCACTGCCATCAGCTGCATGTGGTTGAGGTGCACCGTGGTGGCCACCCCGACGCCAGCTTGGGCTGGTAACGCGTTACTCGGAGCTTGAGGAGTCACTGAGGAACGAAGAGAGACTTTTAAGTCAACGTACAAAAAATAAATACAAGAAAAAAAATTTTTGTCCAATGTTTTTGGTTTAATTTTCCGCATTGCTTTAAGTTACCGTATTTTCCAATGTATAAGGCGCACCGGAGTATCAGACGCACCCCCAATGAATGGTGTATTTTCATACTTTTTTCATATGTAAGGCACACCGGAGTATAAGGAACACCTCCAATGAATGGTGTATTTTCATACTTTTTCGATATATAATGTGCACCGGAGTATAACGCGCACCATTAATGAATAGTGCATTTTCTTACTTTTTCCATATATAAGGCACACCCACAATGAATTGTGTCTTTTCATACTTTTTCCATATATTAGGGGCACCGGAGTATAAGGCGCACCCCCAATGAATGATGTATTTTCATACTTTTTCCATATATAAGGTGCACCCCCAATTAATGGTGTATTTTCATACTTTTTTCACATATAAGGTGCACGCCCAATGAATGGGGTATTTTCACTTTTTCCATATATAAGGTGCACAAGAGTATAAGGCGCACCCCCAATGAACGGTGTATTTTCATACTTTTTTCAAATATAAGGCACACCGGAGTATAAGGAACACCCCCAATTAATGGTGTATTTTCATACTTTTTCCACATATAAGGTGCACGCCCAATGAATGGGGTATTTTCACTTTTTCCATATATAAGGTGCACCATCAATGAATGATGGACTTTCATACTTTTTCAATATATAATGCGCACCGGAGTATAAGGTGCACCCCCAATGAATGGTGTATTTTCATACTTTTTCCATATATAAGGCGCACAGGAGTATACGACGCACCCCTAATGAATGGTGTATTTACATACTTTTTCCATATATAAGACACACCCCTAACGAATGGTGTATTTTCATACTTTTTCCAAACATAAGGCGCATCCCCAATGAATGGTGTATTTTCATACTTTTTCCATATATAATGCGCACCGGAGTATAAGACGCACCATAAATGAATGGTGTATTTTCATACTTTTTTCATATGTAAGGGGCACCGGAGTATAAGGCGCACCCCAATGAATGGTGTGTTTTCATACTTTTTCCATATATAAGGCACACTGAGATATATGGCGCACCCACAATGAATGGTGTATTTTCAAACTTTTTCCATATATAAGGCGCACCCCCAATGATTTGTGTTTTTCATACTTTTTCCATATATAAGGCGCACCGGAGTATAAGGCACACCCCCAATGAATGTTGTATTTTCATACTTTTTTTCATTTAAGGCGCACCAGAGTATAAGGTGCACCCCCAAATAAATGATGTATTTTCATACTTTTTCCATATATAATGCACACCGGAGTATAAGGCGCACATTCAATGAATGAAAAACGTTTTCCAAATATAATATAGAAATATATAAAAGGTATACAAATATAAGGTCCATCAAATATAAGGGGCTACAGTAGAGGCTGGGGTTACGCACCACTTTTTCTACAGGAGGAAACGGTGTCAGTGGCTGCTGACTGACATTCGTTGCGAGACCTGTTGTGGCTCAATTTTACGTCACATATAAGGCGCACCAGCGTATAAAGCGCAGGGTCATCTTTTGAAGAAAATGAAGGCTTTTGGGGGTGCTTTATACACAGGATAATACGGTAATTGAATTGATCAAACGATTAATCAGATGGTTGATTATAATTGGCTGATATTAAGTCTTTTAGAGGAATCAAAAATGTGATTTTTTCCCCTTGTTGGTATATTGTTTTTTTTTTCCTCCTCAAATGAAGCTGTTAATTAGCAAACACCCCACCCCACCCACCAAAAAACGGAAAAAAACCTGATGTTTCCTACCAGGATACTGACGGATTGTGGACACCGAGCTGCTGATGGGGGTGTAGGTGTGAGTCAAGGGATAGGACGACGAGTAAGTCGGCAGGAAATACTGGAACTGGACCGGAACGGGGGGCCTTGAAAATGAAAGGATAAAAAAAATAACATGAAAAATGGTAACCTTGTATAGTTTCAATTGCTCTCATATACAGTAAAGTCTCGTTATATCGATATTCAAGGGAGTCCGAAAAAATATCGATATAACCGCGACTATCGATATATCCGACCCTGTTTGCATGTAATTTTCTCCGTGCGTGCATAGAAATAGTATCGATATAACCGGGACTATCGATATATCCGATATCGATATAACGAGACTTTACTGTACATGAAAAGACAAAAATAAATAAAAAATACCAAAAAAAAATGCTCACATATTTGCGAAGGCCTTTTATGGCAAAGTAATTTATAATTAGCATAAGTGGCTTTTTTTTAACATGATGTTTTTCATTCATTTTCGTTTCTCAAAAGCACGACACACACTTTCAAACAACGACCAGGACAAAAAATATATATCATGCGTTCATATAAATAATGACTTCCTCGTAATTGAAAGCCCAGGCTGAGATTCACCCCGAGATCTTTATCTTCCACTCAAAAGCTGTGCTGGCCACATTTCGAAAGCGAAACAACGTCACAATCTATCTTGGCTTGTGCTTGATGTTTGGATACCAGTTTGCAGGTATAAACACCCACAGCTGAGACTTATTTCTTTTATTTATCAAAACGTGTAGCAAAGTATAACAGTTTAGTTCACCTGTTGTCATTTCTCGGCTCCATGGTGACAGGATTGGGCGAGGAACGATGACCCTGGATGGGGATGAGGTTGGCCCTCTCCCCGGGGTAGTCGGGTTGCACGCGAGATGACGAGTGGGCGATGGGTTGAGGCACCACTTTAGCTGCGAGGAGACGTCGAGGTGAGGTGAAAGTGAAAATGAGAGAAAGTGGAAATGTCAAAATAACCACGGAGACCTAACGCACTGATAGATAATAGACAGAATAGAAGTGATCATATTTAAAAGTTTCATGTTTAGAAGGCCCAAAACGGAATGGAAGCACAGAAAATCTGGGGTCAATCTGAGGTGAACAAACACAGCCTGTTAAACTGTCATCTTCATGTAGGAAATCTGACCTGGGACTAATTTGTAAACTCCGTCACAGGACAAGGTCATAGGCCAGGTTACATGGGGGGAAAAAAAACAACCAAATAAAATGTCTATGTTCTGTTGTTTTATGGACGTTGATGCTTGGGACGTCCAGGGGTGTGGTATTCAAATCAAGAAGACTATGTTTCACTATATCAATAAATAGCTTGGCAGAGCGCTGCAGAAGTTGGGCGTCTGTCATGAATGGCTACGTCCCCTGCCGGCAGTAAAATACAATCTTCCCGTTTTCGAGCCTTTGTTCACAGTGTCCGAATGAATAACTCACCGACGGGGATGGCGGAGGTAGTGACTGCGGTAGCGTGCGACGAGTGGGAGGCCATCGTCATGGTGACTATAGTGTTGCTGCTCATTTGGGTGTGGGGCACGGAACCTGAACGCAACACGTTTTGGGGATTATTGAGGAAATTTTACAAATCTCAACATCCCAAACTTTTTTTATGATTTTGAAAGTGTACCTATCGAGGTGGTCGAGGGAACCGTGTTAGAGGCGACGATAGGCGCCACGGTGGCCGCCGCGACTGGGGTGACGGTACTGAAGATGGGCTTCTGTAAGGTCAGAGGAGAACTGTTAAGGGAATTCGATTATGACCCTAACAAGAACCTTCACGTTTTCTGTCTCAGAAATGAAAAACTCGTTTCTTTATGGAGGCGAGTAACCTGCGCCATGGTGTGCGGCGGTTGCGGTTTCTGATTGCCGATAGCAGGGTGTGACGGCAGTGTGATGCGCGTGGCCGTGTCACGCGACGTCTGAGGCCTCTGGATGCTAATGCTGGCCGGCGGGGGGTGAATGGTCAAGCCAGGACGCCTGGAAGAGAAACTTGAATGTTGACATCGGGTGACCGTCCGATCGCAAATGAAAACGGCCGCCGTGTTATAATAATAATAAATGATAAAAACATTAATAATAATAATAATAATATTTCATTTATAAGCGCCTTTCAAAACTCTCAAGGTCACTTTACCGTCACAGGATAAGATTTTCTTTGCGTGAACAGCGGCAGCTACACGCGCCAGCGTTCACTCAACCCGAAAGTAGCTCAAATAGATAGAAAGATAGCCAGCTAGCTAATCGCAAGCTGATAATAATAGAGTTCATTTACAAGCGCCTTTCAAAACTCTCAAGGTCACTTTAAAATCACAGGATAGATAGATAGCTATTTAGATAGATAGCCATACAGCTAATAGATAGCTAGCTAGATCGCTAGCCAGCAACCCAGACAGCTAATAGCTCGCTAGATAGCCAGCCAGACAGCTAACAGATAGCTCATAGATAATAAATAGCAAATAGATAGCAAATAAATAGCTAGATAGGTAGCCATGCAGCTAGGTAGCCAGCCATATACCCAGCTAGATAGCCATCTAGATAGCTAAATAGCTGGATAGCTAAATAGCTAGAAAAAAAAGAAGTGAAGAGAGGAAAAAGCGAATGGATAATAAATAGTAGAGAGCAAATAGATAGCTAAATAGCTAAATAAAAAGAAGTGAAGAGAGGAAAAAGCTAATGGATAATAAATAGTAGAGAGCAAATAGATAGCATATAGCTAGCTAGCCAAATAACTGGATAGCTAGACAAATAAAAAGAAGTGAAGAGATGAAAAAGCTAATAGATAATAGTAGATAGCATCTAGCTAGCTAGATAGCTAGCGGCTGTTTACCCGTGAGCTACTTCAGCTGAGTGCGTAGCAGCGGGACTGATGACGGGAGATTGGGTCCTCGTGGCTGAAATGGGCGCCACCACGGTGGGAAGCACGGACGTGGATGTCGTCACAGCCGGACGAGACTGCGGAGGGCAAGGTGGAAGACGTGTTAGAAACCCGCACAAAAAGATGTTATTGGTGAATAAGTGCAATACCTGAATAGTCTGGTGGATGATGTGCTGCACGGTGGGCTGGCCCGGGCCTGCGCCTGTTCCGGTGGCCGGTCGGAGGACCGTTTTCGAGCTGGACATGACGGCGGCTGCAGCTGCGCCTATGGAGGAAAATATACGGAATGGAAATTTGCAAGGCTCAATAAGTAAACAGATTTAACTATATAATAATAAGGATAATAAAAATAAATAAATATAAATATAATAATAATAATAATTAAAAAAAAATCTAAAAATAGCACACACAAAAAAAAGGAATCATAATAATAACAAAATTACAAACATTACATATGAAAAAATAATTAATTACATTAATCTATCAAATTATAAAAAAGAAATTACAAAATAATAATAATAATAATAATCATCATCATCATCATAGGAATAATAACAATAATAATAATTAAAAAAAACTATAATAATAATAAAAAAACAATAATAATAATAATAATAATAACAAAAAATGAATGAAAATAGAATGAAAATAGAAAAATGACAAAATAATAATAAGAATAATAACAATAATAATAATAAAAATAAGAATAATAAAAATAAATAAAAATCATCATCATCATCATAATAATAATAATAATAATAATAATAATAATAATAATAATAATAATCATTGGCACCGCCCTACCCACTCTCGAGGACTTGCACACTGCAAGAATCCAACCTAGGGCGCGGAAAATCCTACTGGACCCTCCGCACCCTGCCCACCACCTTTTCCAGCTACTCCCCTCAGGCAGGCGCTACCGATCCATGCGCACCAAATCCAGCAGACATTTAAACAGCTTCTTCCCCCAAGCCATTAACTCTTTGAACTCTTCAACAGTAGCCAAAATGGAACTGTATAGTGCCACTTAGCAGTTTTTTTTTTTTTTTTGACAACGATACTAGTGCAGTGTGTTCTACCGGAAACAAATTCCTTGTGTGTTCTACATACTTGGCAATAAAGATGATTCTGATTCTGATAAATTTAATTTAGAAGCGCCTTTTAAAACACCCAAAGACTAAGAGGTACGAAAACGAAATTGAAAATATCTCAAAATTATATTTAACAATGTTTGCGTTTCCGTACAAAATTACTTGGATGCCGCACACATCTAAAAATGTGCACAAATCGTACAGGATACGACAAATACGGCCATTTGACAGGTATGTAATCAGATGCCAACTAAATAAAATTTTGAAATATCAATTCTTGAAATTGTACATTTTTTCCCCCCAATCTTAACGGTCACCTCGGTCTGTGGCTCAGTGTTGAAAATTGAAAGCATATGTCGCTGTCAAATTAGCAAGCACGTTACCTCGTGGTAGATGTGACGTGAAGGTCTGCGGAGGCACAGCAGGGGTCCCGATCTGTAACGTGGGACCGCTACCTCGAATGATTTGGATGTTGGCTGACATCAGGTGGTGCAAATTACTGGAGTGACCCTGATACATTAAAAAAAAAGGCAATGGATTTATTTTGAACACTTTTGGTTTTTTTTCCATGCTTGGGTGTCGATAAAGCACTGGCCATGGTCTCTGGCAATGTTTTTTTCTTTTCCATAAGGGGGTAGCATTTCCTTTTTTTTTTCCATGTTAGCGCTTTGTTCCAGCTTCAGCTGTTGTTAAAGCGCTGTATAAACCAATATGTATGCATTGTATTTTGGACATTCACCCTCATTTCAAACTCAGATAACTCGAGACCCATCTAGCTTAGGAATTAACTCATTTTTCTCTGATGAAAGAAGAGAGTCTTACGTTTCTTACACTGCATTGAATGTTTATGTAGTCCTAAAACTCAATATTCTTTGGGTCCTGGAATTCAAGTGACAATGACAAAAACCCTGGCACCGAAGTGGACGCATTTTTTGCACACCGTCCGGCAGTGAATGAGTTAATCACAAATTCCTTTTTGGAGTGTAACGATGACATCATATCCTCACCTGCTGTCCGCTGATGGTGGCCACGGGAATAGAGAGCGTGGTGGCGCTGCTGCTCTCCGGGGCCGACGTCATGTGACCCGGGACCTTGGGAGGCATGGGGATGTGGCCCTGGTTCGAAGCTGGCGCAGGGGCTATCAGACGGCTCGGCATGGGGGACTTCAGGACCGCCTGGAAACATATATATATATATATATATAAATCCCTACTGTCCAGACATAAAATCTTAGCGAAAGCATATAGACGGTTTTCAAGGGGAGTAAAAGAAGCTATTTTCATAAAACAGCAAAACTCTTCACTAAATCGCCATGGTGGGGTGAGGTTTAATTTGGATCGTTCATACAACAGTATTCTTAGGCAACATAGGCTTAGTTATGCTGATGAGGTGATACCAGATCAAATGGGGCAATCGGGCCATTCGTAGACCCCATACACAGGCAGGACAACAGAAGTAATCAGTGCAGCCGCAGGGAGTAGTCCTCTGCTCACCCCAACCTGAGTGCAGGGACCAATCATAGCAGAGTCTGGCACCGCCACGTCTGGACAGTAGGGATATATATCGGGCCGAAAACTACCAGCAAAAGATTTTAATTCGCTGACGAAGCCTCTTGGATAAGAAGTGAAACGTCCGACACCTTCAAAGATGTACAGATGACGGCGGAAGAAACCTTCTCATCAATTCTCAGTTAATGCTAATAGATAGCTAGCTAGATATCCAGACAGCCATATAGCTGATATATATCTAGCTAGATAGCTAGCCAGACGGATAATAGCTAGCTTGCTAGCTAGCTAGATAGCTTAACCGGGCAAACAGCTCACAGATAGCTAATTGCTAGCTAATAATTCTCTGTTAATGTACCTCTGTTTTAATTTGCCAAAGGCCAAACGGAGACCGAGAGTACCAGACTGACCTTCATCTGTCCATCGGTGAGGACCGCGGGCTGTCCCTGCGGGAGTAGCACCGGCGGAGCAGGCAAAGCAACGGGTGGACCGCTAGGCTGGATGGGCAATGCCTGCGGGGCGGGTTGCGGCTGGCCGTGCGTCTGCGCCTGCGGGTACGGTCGGACCACCATAGTCTCCTGCTTGTCGTCGCGGAACACCACCGTGCTGGTGCCGCACCCCGGTGGCGGGTGATCTTGCTGGTCGCCGTCCGCAGCTTCAACACCGGCTAACAATCCAAAAATTATATTGAGTTGCAGTAAAATTTAAAAAAAAAAGATCCAAAATACTGTGACGAATGAAAATACAGTAAAGTCTCGTTATATCGATATTCAAGGGAGTCCGAAAAAATATCGATATAACCGGGACTATCGATATATCCGACCCTGTTTGCATGCAATTTTCTCCGTGCGTGCATAGAAATAGTATCGATATAACCGGGACTATCGATATATCCGATATCGATATAACGAGACTTTACTGTATTTTGCTTTCAGAGATGACATATACAGTAAAGTCTCGTTATATCGATATCGGATATATCGATAGTCCCGGTTATATCGATATTTTTTCGGACTCCCTTGAATATCGATATAACGAGACTTTACTGTAGTTAGTTAAGACACGTTTACTCTGCTGGATGTCTGGTACCTTACTACACAATTGAAACAGTCGGCGGTATTTACAGTGATACCTCGGTTTACGAACCCCTTGGCTTACGAACTTTTCCGTTTACGAATGTTACATTTATGAAATTTTTACCTTGGCATACGAACTTTTTTCGTACACGGAGCTGCCTCAATGAGTGATGTGTCGTTCGCGAACAAGCCCATTCGAACATCAAAATGGCTGCCGACTTTTTTTTGTCCTCTATTCCCCGCCCCCAGTGTTCGGTTAAAGCCACGTGATTGGTCAAGAACGCAGCAGTGAGGGGTGGTGGGGTTTCCATATAGAGAGAGAGTGAAGCCAGTCTCCAAAAAGAAAATGGCTGCCGACTTTTTTTTGTCCTCTATTCCCCGCCCCCAGTCTTCGGTTAAAGCCATGTGATTGGTCAAGAACGCAGCAGTAAGGGGAGGTGGATTAAACATTAAAGAGACAGGGAGATGACAGTGAAAGAGTTTCAACTTTGATAGTTCAAAGGCAGAGTGGAGACTGCAAGGTTAAAATATCCCAGAAATCAGGATCCACAAATAACCCACACAAGCAATCTGTACACTTGATGCAAAAAGCTATCAACCCAGCTAAACAGAACACAATTGACGAGGAACTAGATACAATTATCACAGCAAAAGCACCTACAAGGGATCATTCCTCAAAATGCTGAAAGAAGAAGGTTACGTTCCTCATCAAGTGTTTAATGCTAATGAAAGCGGCCACTCCATTCCATCAAGCCATCAACGACCATCTCAAAGGTAAATAAAACGACTTTATTATACAGTACAGTTTATTTCTTTAATTATAATACCATAGTAAATTTATCATACATAAAATAAGTTAGAAAATTAGAAAGTAGAAAATTGTTTTATGGCGACCTGGGAACGGATTATTCTCATTTTAATGGTTTCCTATGGGAAATTATTTTTTGGGAAACACACTTTTCGCCTTACACACTCTGTCTGGGAACCAAGTACGTTTGTAAGCCAAGGTATGACTGTATTTGCCTGTAAACATTTGAGAACACATGGTCGGCAATACCAGTGTCATAATTTTGGTCATGTGATAACACACGTGTAAAAATCATACAAGGGATATTTGAGTATTGAGGGTAGGCCTGGTATTTTTTTCAAAGGCGAATGAAAAACACATAAATAACATTGATTGATCCATCGATCACCTTGTGGGTTTGACGGCTGACTGACAGGCACCAGATTTCCACCGGTGGGCATGAGTGGAGCCCCTCCTGGGTTCGAGGCGGGAAGCCCGTGTCGTGGGAATTGCTGAGAGCTCATTCGGATGTGTTTACTTTATTCGACGACCTGGGAAGAAATAAAAAAGAATAAAGACGTAAATAAACGCGTGTTAAAACAGCTTGACGAGAAACTGCGCGCATGCGCAGTAGGAATAACAAAAGTACGAGCACCTTAACAATGAAAACGAATCCTTAGCGGATCGAGCTAGTATACAACTGAGCTTACTTTTGTTTATTGTAAACAGTGGTCATTTTAGGACATTGGGTTAACATTAGCAAATTAATATATTCATTGAGGAGTATTTTTGGTTTGTTGGTCGAAACACTCCCCTAACATCAAGTTTATCGGATGAGGCGACGTCGTTTTCGCCGCTTTGGAAAGAGAACCCAAACGCGATGTTAGCTCGGTGACTCTTAAACTGCAAATATGCAATGATTTTTAGCATCGATAACCTCGCGTAGTAGAAACGATACAATGCTAGCGTAGCGAACTGATTAGCAATAAGCTAACGTGAGACTCGCTAGGTTTTCAGGTGCCGCCTGGTCAACACTAAACGTTGAACTTTTAAGGCGAACAACGGCCTAAACCCGATCTGGCTGAACAAGCAAACGCGTTTCGGAATACGTACAGATGTTTGCCGTATCGCTGAGTTCATAAGCAATGCTCCTTTTCAGGATTACGATTTTTCCATTCGTCTTTTCTTTTCCTTTTTTCTCCGTTCGCGACATGTAAACCGGAAGAACGCTTGCGAAAGATCCGCCCCTTCATATGTTTCAACCAATTGGGGTGGAATAATTCCTAGCGTCGAACCAATGGGAGTGTAGACAATGTGACGACCAACCACAACATTGAAGGCAGACCCGGTCCCTCGAAATTGTTTTGGAGCAATGAACGATGAGAATTACTGATGAATGTAGACAAATGGAAACGTGAGGAATGCCTTGACCAATCGGAATATCCAACAATAGTCCTTTGGTTTGTGACAACCAATCAATAAAGAGAAAATCAATGCAACCACCTATGGGAGCGGGAAAATTGCTTCGCCGATCCCACTCCATGCGAAGCGAGGGGGGTGTGGCTTGGACGACTCCGATCTCCACTTCTGTACGGCATAGAAGAAAGTTTGTACGGGAAAAACAAACATTGTTAAATATAATTTTGAGATATTTTCAATTCTGTTTTGTGGTTAATTTTTAGCATTAATGTTAATTCTAACAAATATCGCTACACGTAAAAAGCGAAGTCAACCACCGAAAACACAAGTCCGTGCGAACAATCTCGAGAAGAAACAAAAGTTCCAAGCACACAAGTTCCGGTCAAGTGGAATTGTATTTTGAAATCAGTTAAATTAAACATTTTAACCGTGTTTTTTTCGCTGTATTATCATTCATATTTTTAATAAACATTATACATAGTAAGAACTTTTTTTGCTGTGGACAAATTCAATTTGTTTGCAAAAAAAGCCCAAATGCTCGACAACAAAGAACATACTTGACTATTACTAGAAATATGTCGTAACGTGTTAAAAAAAACTAAGTCGACCACCGAGAAAACAAGCCTCGAGAAGAAACAAAATTCCCGAGAAGACAATTTCCGGTCAAGTGGAATTTTATGTAGAAATCAGTGAAATAAAACATTTTATAGTGTTATTTTTCGCAGTAATATCATTAATATTTTTTTTAAACATTATACATCGTAAGATCAGAAATTCCAATTATTATTATTTATATTTTTTAATATTATATATATTTTTTGCTGTGGACAAATTCAATTTGTCCATAGCAAAAAAAAGCCCAAATGCTCTACAACAAAGAACATACTTGATTATTACTAGAAGTATGTTGTAACGTGTTAAAAGTATTAACTATTAGATGTGAAAAAAAAATGCGCAATGAAATTTTACACACGCGTCTAGTTTATTTCTCAGTAAGGAAAAATTGAGCCGTTAGTAAGGTCAGAGTGTCTTGTAGGGTGACAGGTATGATAATCTGTCGTGTAACATATATATTTTTCTCCGTTACTCGAATATTTTTTTCTTTACTTTTCATTGGGCAGTTGAAGTGGCAGGTCACAATTTCGCATTTCTTGGGTAAAAAATGCTACTAAACACGTAACATAGTTCTTATCAGTGAGGGTTGTAGTCGACGCTATAAACACTAGAGGACGCCCGAACATAATTTGTGTATAGGCCACCTTCGTTCGGGAACGAGAATCAGCAATTAATAAGTGTAGACGTGTCAATAGTGTAATGTTAAATTTTTCGTTCAGCAAGCATACAATAACGACAATGGTTGTTGAGGATGTTATTTTTACCTCTCGGTGACAATATCAATATGTTTTCGTTTCTTCGTGAGCCACAAACAGTGTGATAGATGGAGTGCAGACTATTTTTCCCCCCTACATTTTTAGTGCCCTCTAAAATACCAACAATTTGACACGGTAACAAGGACTTGCACTAATGAGGCAGTCGCAGGCATTCATTTATGAGAGAAACATTCCAAATATCAGCAGCTTTGTGGAAAAGTTGATGAGGTGGAGTGTTAGGGTGGGGGTGAACATTCCATGGAAGCTGTAAGCAGGAAGTTGTGGAATTTCCATGAAAATGAGAGCAAAGCACCAAGTTCCACATGCATATTCCCCCACACCCACCCACTTACACATTCTTCGTCGCTGACATTAAATGACAATAAAAGCTAGATGATGTAGAATACCTTAGTAGCGCTATGTCGAATGTTCGCTTTTTAACGTTCGACGTGTTAAAGTTTCAAGGAGCAATGAGCTGAAATTAGATAGGAAGTCAGCCATTTTGGGTGAAAGCAAATTTGATAACCATAACAGGGCACAGACCCAATTTTCAAGACCCGATGACTTAAGTAGACCATCAACACCAATCTGAATTACAATATAAATTAGATGGGTGAGTTATCCCAACTTTTGGTATGAATTGAACAGGAAAAGGAAGGAACAGCCATTTTGTTTCAAAGCCTCCATTTTGATGCAAATTCCACAACATGAAAGTTGGCAAAAATTCACAGTTTTGTCGATAACATGACACTCGAGAAAGTCTCAAGGGCTCATGACTTCAATGAAAATGGAAGTCACACTTTTTTTTCCCAAGTACAGTGATACCTCGGTTTACGAACCCCTTGGCTTACAAACGTTTCAGTTTACAAACATTACATTTATGAACATTTTACCTTGGCATACGAACTATTTTTCGGGATACACACGGAGCGCCACAATGAGTGATGTGACATTGGCGAATGAGCCTGTCCTCCTAACAAGAAAATGGCAGCCGACTGTTTTTGTCCTTTATTGCCCACCCCCAGTCTTTGGTTCAAGCCACGTGATTGGTCAAGAACGCTGCAGTAAGGGGATGGGGGTTACAGACAGAGAGAGAGTGAAGCCATTCTCCAAAAAAGAAAATGGCGGCCGACATTTTTTTTGTCCTCTATTCCCCGCTCCCAGTCTTCGGTTAAAGCCACGTGATTGGTCAAAAACGCAGCAGTGAGGCGGGGAGGGTTATACATTAAAGAGACATGCAGATGACAGAGAAAACTGATAAAATGGATAGAAAACAGTGAAATTTGGTCCAGTCTAAATTTTGATAGTTCAAAAGCAGAGTGTAGACTGAAAGGTTAAAATATCCCATCAATCAGGCTCCACAAATAACCCGCACAAGCCATCTGTACACTTGATGCAAAAAGCTATCAACCCAACTAAACAGAACACAATTGATGAGGAACTAGATAAAATTATCGCAGAGAAAGCACCTACAAGGGATCATTCCTTAAGATTGTGAAAGAAGTACAGTTTATTTCTTAATTATAATACCATAGCACATTTATTATACATCAAATAAGGTATATTTTGTGTAGTTTTAAGGCTTAGAAAATAAGAAAGTAGAAAATTATGTTTTATGGGGACCTGGGAACGGATTATTCTTATTTTAATGGTTTCCTATGCGAAATTAATTTTTGGGATACACACTTTTCGGTGGACGTGTTTATTATGGAAAAAAAGTTGTTTTTTGTAATTGAACTGAAAGTTCTTCATGTTGATTTCAAGTAGCCATGTTGGGCAATCCTGAGAGTTAGTTTGGATGCTGGGTCATAGTGCAGAGAGAGAGAGAGAGCATGAGAGAGAGAGAGAGAGAGAGAGAGAGAGAGAGAGAGAGAGAGGATGGAATGACACGAGGCCTGAATTCCTAGTGCACAACGTCCCATCAGTCACCGCTCCAGCTAGGAACATTCCTAGCAGTTCATCGCCAGGCAAAGGGAATATGACGCTTAAAGGACAACAAACATCACTTTTTTTGTTTCTTAACCGACATCAGAAAAACGTTTTATAGCATCTAAAATACCCAAAATACGCAGTATGATATTTTTAGTGAAATGCAAAACACCAATAAAAATGACTTAAAGTGTGCTGAAACTGCAAAAAAATGAAACCGGAAGTGGCCAGTTTCAGAAGGTCCCGCCCCCTTGTTCGTGGTGTCACCCCAAGACGTCTTGCATTGCTGGAGAATCAAAACAATGGCTTCAGATTCGGAGAATATGCTTTCTTGTTACTCATCCAGTTATGAATATGATTCAAATAGTTCTGAAGAAGAAAGCATACATTTTTGCAATCGATTAAATAATTTATTCCGTGTCATTTTGAGTCATCAGGGATGGGAAATGTCGCACCCAAAAAAGGCAGAACATGGCGACAAAGCTCCGTGTAAGGAATTAATCATCCCGTTTCCACAGTCTGATTAATTCCTTACATGTAGCTTGGACGCCCTCTTCTGGCTATTTCTGGTGCAACACGAGGTTTTCAGACCAAACAAGCATTGACGTGATGGAAGGACTGCTACAATGTGTCCTTTTTTCGATCAGGGGCGTTCCTTCAGTGACGTAGGGTGAGGACTCGTCACCAACTCAAAAACAAGACTTCCGGAATATTCAGCGTGAGTCTTAAAACGTAAAATATAGCTATATGCGGTGGAGTCTTTGTAAAATACGCTCAGTAGAAGTCATTTGAAGACATTTTACAAATCATGGACGCAACTTGTCCGGAGACGTCGGTTGTCCTTTAAAGGAATTAATTAGAAATGTCGAATATGCGAGTGAAAAATAAGCCAAAAAAGGGGGTGGTGGTGTTAAATCTCGGAGATACCTGCCTTGTTTGGAGGAAATGAGTCTCCACCACTTTCTGCAACAAGTGAAGACAGCAGCAGGGAGTGAATTTACGGCATCTGCGGAATGTCATCGCCATGTGGAAGGTGTCAATATTAACAGTGTTTGAAATAACGTCTGCCCAGAGGTCCGGGGCGTACAACTTTGATGTAGGGCGTACAACTTTCAAAACGTCTCGGCCCGGAGGGCTGACAACTTCAAGAAAAAAAAAATCTTTATTTTTCAAATCAAACGTTTGTTTTATTCAATAAAGCAAAAGCTACAAGCAAACCTCTACAAGCCACGTGGACTTCTCTTTCTAAGCGCCTTTCAAAACTGTCAAGTACACTTTACAGTCACGGTATAGTCCGACTATACTGGATTAGGGAACGTAGTGTCAGGTTATTCCAGTGACAACAATAAACCATAAAAGACGTTACATTTTCCGGATTATTCTTTTTTTTGGTTTTGTGCATCCAAACAAACGTTCGTTTGGCAATTTCCATACTCGGCACGGCAGCCAATCAGAAGCCTGTTTCGTGTTTCGGACTATACCGTGACTGTAAAGTGTACTTGAGAGTTTTGAAAGCCGATTAGAAAGAGGTCCACGTGGCTTTGAGCAGACAACGCAAACATAAATTAAGCAAGGGAGCATTTGTGGTAGGTACTTCCTTAATTTAAAAAGATCCTTTATACTGTGCAACATTTTTTTTTTTTTTGCGATTAGTCGTCTTATTGTGTTTCAAGTTGTGAAAAATGGGGCAGGCAACTTCATGGCCGGGTAGGCAACTTTTCAGAGTTGTCTGCCCTGGTGTCCGCTAACTTTTTGTCATGAGTTTCAGACACTGATATTAACGTTAGGAGTTGATGCTTGCTGAGGACTTTAAAAAAAAAAATATGATTAATTGATGTTTTTATTCTATAAGTGGTAAGATACATTCCAGTATTGAAAGATGGGTATTGTGGGGGTTTGTTTACAGGAAACCATTTGAAGCATAAAATTGCAAATACAGTGATACCTTGGCTTACGAACTTAATTGGTTCCCAGACAGAGTGTGTAAACCGAAAAGTGTGTATCCCAAAAATTAATTTCCCATAGGAAACCATTAAAATGAGAATAATCCGTTCCAAAAAAACATAATTTTCTACTTTCTAATTTTCTAAGCCTTAAAACTACACAAAATATACCTTATTTTATGTATAATAAATGTACAATGGTATTATAATTAAAGAAACAAACTGTACTGTATAATACAGTCGTTTTATTTACCTTTGAGATGGTCGTTGATGGCTTGATGGAATGGATAGCTTATGGGCAGTGAGCAATGGCAGCCACACGCGCCAGCATTCACTCATCCCGGAAGTAACTCAAACAGATCAAAAGCTAGCTAGCTAGCCAGCTATTGGATAGCGAATAGCTAATAGCCAACAGCTAGCCAGCCAGACAGCTTACAATCAACTGGACAGCTAATAGCTAGCTAATAGATAGCAAATATAGCCAGATAGCCAACAGCTAGCCAGCCAGACAGCTTACAGTCAGCTAATAGCTAGCTGGCTAGCTAATGTATAGCAAATAAATAGTGAATATAAATAACCAGATAGCCTGCAGCTAGCAAGCCAGAGAGCTTACAGTCAGCAAGACAGCTAATAGCTAGCCAGCTAGCTAATGCCATAGCTGCGATAGCCTCCAGCACCTTCTGTTGTGAAGATAAAAACGATTGAAAAAATGGATGGCTGTTTGTCAAGAAAAGCACTAGTAAAAGAGCGAGCCGTTGGCGGTACATATATTAATATTTTTAATCTCTCAGTGGGTGAAATATTCAGCAAAACATACAAAAAAATGTTCACAACAAATGTCCAAATTGGATGTGTCCGTGTTTCCTGATACAAACATTTAGAAGAGAACAAAAATAAAAGTCAATCTTTGGCAATAGAAAAAAACAAACACAAGTTTACAAATTAAAAAAAACACACACAAAAATATATTAACTTAACTCATTCACTGCCAGACATGTGCAAAAATGTATCCACTCCATTGCCAGGGTTTTTGTCATGGTCACTCAAAGTCCAGGACCCATAAAATACTGTATTGAGTTTTAGGACTTCATAAATATTCAATGCAGTGTAAAAAAAACCTTAGACTATCTTCTTTTATCAGAAAAAAAAAGTTAATTCCTAAATGAAATGGGTCTGGAGTTATATGCTAGCTATTAGCTGTCTAGCTGGCTAGCTATCTGGCTATCTATTAGCTATTTATTTGCTATCCATTCACTAGCTGGCTAGCTATTAGCTGTCTGGCTGGCTGTAAGCTGTCGAGCTGGCGGCTAACTGGCTATCTATTCGCTACTTATTTGCTATCCATTAGCTTGCTAGCTAGCTTTCTATCTATTTGAGTTACTTCGGGATTGAGTGAACACTAGTGCACGTGGCTGCCGCTGCTCACCCACAGAAAAACTTTATCCTGTGACTTAAAGTGATCTTGAGAGTATTCTATTTGCTATATATTAGCCATCTTGCTGGCTGGTTAGCTATCTGGCTGGCAATCTCCGAGCGATCAAGCTGGCTATCTATTAGCTTAATAGCTATCAAGCTATCTATCTAGCTGACTATCTATTTGCTGAATAGCTATATATCTAGCTAGCCATCTTTTAGCTATCTATTAGCTAGCTAGCTTGCTTTTTAATCTGTTTGAGTTACTTCCGGGTTGAGTGAACGCTGTCGCGTGTGGCTGCCGCTGCTCACCCACAGAAAAAAAATATCCTGTGACTGTAAAGTGACCTTGAGAGTTTTGAAAGGCGCTTATAAATTAAATGGATTATTATTATTATTACTATTATAATATGGAAAAACAGGAAATGAAAAACATTGTCAGAGGCCATGGCCAGCGCTTTATCGGTACCCAAGCATGAAAAAACAATTTGGGAATGGCGCTCTACGTCATATTTTCAATTCCCGAATAAATTCGTGAATGGCAGTGAATGAGTTAACTTCCATGTAAACGCATTCCGGAAGGGGCGTCAATCTGTCACACTGCATTGACCAGCAAATGCATTCATTTATATTTTGTATGTTCAAGCGGATGTTTGAATGTCAGAAACTACGATGACATCAACAGCAACGATTCCAAACTGGATGAGTCTACCGAAGCGGTCTTTCACCGCCACCCCCTCCCCCCCAGTCCCTTCTAAAACGGGGCATTCTTCCAGTTTCATACAAAAACACATTCCAAGCAAACTTGGGGCGTTTGGCTAATAGCGGAAAACCAAAGTCTATCTAAAGCAGGGGGAATGTGCAACGTTTTAACGAGGGTTAAGGGACTTGACATTCCCTTGCTTTAGATAGCCCCCCCCCCCCTTTTTTTTTGGCCCCTTCACTCCCTCGGTCAGGAATGTGAGAAGATTAGCTTCCAGTGAAGGGGGCGAGGCAAGGCCAGGGGGAATTTTGACGCAAATATTAGCTTCGGAGCTGGAAGGTTTGACTCGTCTCAACTCTGAAATTAAACCTCAAGTCGCAACGACTTTCAAAACTGTGTCCTATGCCATGAAGATAAACCTAGCTGAAATTCTAACCATGAAACCCCAAATTGCCTACCTATGAACCGTTTATGAAACCTCACCCAAAAACCCCCAAACCGAATCTGAAAACATAACCTGACCTATCCCTCAATTTAACGCTCACCTTTAGCCACCTTGACATCACTGAGCTACGGTATAGACTAGCGTCACGCGAAAATACATCGGAAGTACTACGCTACTACAGTGATACCTCGGTTTACAAACCCCTTGGCCTACGAACTTTTCGGTTTATGAACGTTACATTTATGAACATTTTACCTAGGCATACGAACTTTACCTTGGCATCCGAACTTTTTTCGTACACGGAGCTGACTCAATGAGTGATGTGTTGTTTGCGAACGAGCCCGTTCTTCTATCAACAAAAATGGCAGCCGACTGTTTTTGTCCTCTATTCCCCGCCCCCAGTCTTCGGTTAAAGCCACGTGATTGGTCAAGAACGCAGCAGTGAGGGGGTGGTGGTTAAAACATTAAAGAGACAGGCAGACGACAGTGAGAGTTTCAACTTTGATAGTTCAAAGGCAGAGTGTAGACTGCAAGGTTAAAATATCCCATCAATCAGGCTCCGCAAACAACCCGCACAAGCCATCTGTACACTTGATGCAAAGAGAAAATTAGAAAGTAGAAAATTATGTTTTATGGGTAACTGGGAACGGATTATTCTCATTTTAATGGTTTCCTATGGGAAATTAAATTTTGGGATACACACTTTTCGCCTTACACACTGTCTGGGAACCAATTAAGTTCGTAAGCCAAGGTATCACTGTATTTGGAACGTCCACGTACGACGTAGACAACATGACAAAATGGCAACCAACATGAAGTCGTTCTCTGCCTTCAGAGGTTTGTAAACGCTTCATTGACAAAGATAAATAAAGTTAAATAAACATACGTTGTCCTGTCTCACAGAACAACGCTCAAACACACCGGACGCCACCACCAAGAACATCAAGAGTCACTTGAGTGATTTTAAATTAGACCAAGACGTCATGTAGCTTAAAGGGGCAACATGATTGAAAACGAGCAGCGATGACAAATGGGGAAATAAATTAAGATACAGAAAAATATTTGGGAAACCCTTAAATGAGGATCTCCACCATGTCAGAGTCAATTGTGTTGTTGATGCTCTCCGACGTTTGGACTCCTTCCAGATCGGTTTCCTCTGAAGCATCTACGCCGAACGGAAAATAAAAGGGCGTCATTGTGATTGCAATGATAACAAATTTGCTTCCCTGACCCTAATCCTGAACACTAAATCCTAAATTCTAACCCCGGGGGTCGGCAACGTGCGGCTAACGAGCCGTGCGTTGCCTCTTTAGCGCCGCCCTAGTGGCTCTTTGGAGATTTTTTTTTTAAATTAAATATGGAAAAGTTTTTGGAATTTGGGAGGAAACTGGAGGACCCGGGGAGAACATGAAAACTCCACACAGGGAGGCCGGACCGGGTTTTGAACTTACGACTTCTGCTAACCACTCGACTACCAGGCCGCCCTCTCTCCAGATACACTGAAGAGAAAAAGAATTTGATTTTTTTTGGCAGCTCAAGAGAACATGTTTTTTTAGTCCAAAGAGTGAAGCTACAGGGAGAATAGATAAAGAAGGTGGATGATTTTAAGTACTTGGGGTCAACTGTCCAGAGCAGTGGTGCTTAACCTGGGTTCGATCGAACAACAAGATTAAGAACCAGTGGTCCAGAGCAATGGAGAGTGTGGAAAAGAGGTGAAGAAGCGTATCCAGGCAGGCTGGAACGGCTGGAGAAAAATGTCAGGTGTGATGTGTGATAGAAGCCATGATGTTTGGACTGGAGACAGTGCCACTGAAGAAAAGACAGGAAGCAGAACTGGAGGTAGCAGAGACGAAGATGTTGAGGTTTTCTTTGGGAGTGACCAGGTTGGATAGGATCAGGAAGGAGTACATTAGAGGGACAACTCGTATTAGAGGACATCAGATGGACAATTCATATTAGAGGATATGGAAAGAAAGTCAGACTGAGATGGTTTGGACATGTCCAGACGAGAAGGAGTGGCAATATCGGGAGAAGGATCCTGAGCCTTGAACTTGAACAGGAGACCGAGGAAGACTTAAGAGTACGTTTATGGATGTTGTCAAAGAGGACATTAGAGAGAAAACTCATATTAAAGGCTTTGCAGGGAAGGTCAGAGAGGCCAGACTGAGGTGGTTTGGGCATGTCCAGAGGAGAGAAGGTGACTATATCGGGAGAAGGATGCTGAGCCTTGAGGAGGTTTATGGATGTGGTCAAAGAGGACATGAAGGTAGCTGGTGTGAGAGAAGATGCACAAAACCGGTTAGATTGAGGACACTGATTTGCTGTGGCAACCCCTGAAGGGAAAAGTCGAAGGAAAAAGAAATCCAATACGGCGCTTCTGACATTTTGGGTCACTGACCCTTTGTCCAAAATGTTTACCCTAAACCAGGTGGAAGCGAACTCTGGTTTTGTTAGACCATGAAACGCTCAAAACCAGGGCGGATATGGCTCTCGAGGAACCCGAGTACCCTACCCCTGACCTAAACGTAACCCTCATCTATCAGATTTTAAATATAACCGCTAAGGTCTAAAATCTTCATCGAAAACTTAACCAAGGACACCCACCAGAAACGGATACCGTCAAGTCCTTGGATGGTTTTCCCTCAAGTTGGTCACATTGGGTGTTGGAACCCCAGTTAGCACTCTTGCGTTGCAACGCCGGACCACCTGTCTGGTCATCCGAGAGGCTTTTTCCTGCAGATGCGGACAAAGAAAGAAATGGCACTTAGATGCTTGGTTCTTCCCATGACTATTCTGGATCGGGGCTATTCAGGAGACGGGCGACGACACGCATTCCGACTTAAAATCGTTTGGTCTATTCGAGGCTGTCAGACTGTTGCTGTTTTTTTTTCCTGGTCGCCTGACGGCCAGTTGTCGCGAAGTTAGTCACGGGGGGGATGACTCACCTTTAGTCTCGGTACTGACGGTCGCCGTGGCGATGGACGGCACGGATCTGGCTAACCGAAGACCTTGTTTGACAAGTTTGCACTGCTCCCATCTGGAGCGTTGTTGGAGGACCTTCATCATGGCATCTTTCTCCAGGAGCTGTGCATGAAGCGTTCGGATCCTGGAGAAAACACACAAGGGGCGCTTGTTTTTTGGTTCACAAAATCAGAACACTATTATTTTTTAAATTTCAAAATCACAAAAGTCATTTGTCACTCAATGGTCAGATCTCATCGATCGTGCAGAACTCCAAAAACCTCTGCTTCCCCTTGATCACCCGGAACCAGATCAGTAGGCGATCTGGGAAGGTCAACGTTCTGGGAATTTCGCTGGTTTTCAACGTGTGAAAAGTACACAGTCTCAACCAGACAGAATTAATTTGATTAGGTGGGTTTTTATCGGTTCTTGGGTCCACAAGACCCTAATCCAGTGGTTCTCAATCTTTTTGGAGGCACCGAACCCTACCAGTTTATTATACTCATTAACAGAACCCTTCTTACAATGACTGTGCCCACTAACTGCAGACTATACTGAGGGGGGGACCTCACCACCGAGGATCCACCAAACTCCTGAGACCGACTCACCGAACCGCTAGGGTTCGATCGAACCCACTTGAAGAACCACTGCCTAATCGATGATGGGTCATCATACCCTGCCCCTGCATCTGACACTTTTGTTGATCCAGTTCAATTTTCGACACATTTGGACAATCACGATGAGATGATCCATTTGACGAGGTGGCCAAAAATGTCTACCTGTTCTCCATCTCCTGATGTCTGTGATTGGTCAGAGGTAGGTCCTCATTGAAACTGCTGTTAGGCGAATGCCGAGGCGAGTTTTTGATGATGGTGGTATCTCTGTAAGGAAACAAACACATTTTAAAGTCCTTTGGTCGGTCGATTCTTATTAGTTTTTATATTTAGGTACCCGTGCTAATGTCAAGGTACCTCTGGGCCGCGGCGGTGGCGGCGGCATCCATAGCGAACTGCCTCATGGTGCTCTCCTCAAGATACTTCTGTTCCCATTTGGTGATGTCTGCTTCCAAGGCCAGGATACGTTCTTCGCGTTCTCGCAACTGTTGCTGCTGCAACAGCGTGGAGCGCAGCTCGGAAGCAGGCAGTCCTGAAGTCTGGTTCTAAAGGGGGGCCAACATAGTGAAATGGATTATCACCAAATCCAGAGACAACAGAGGTAGGGAAAAGCAGTCCGCAGGTCTGGTTCTAATGGGGGACCAACATAGTGAAACAGGTTTTTACAAAATGCAGAGACACAGAGATAGGGTCAAATGTTCATATCCAAGTCAGGATTCTGCGTGTTTCGATTATCCGCGGCTAGCTAACCTTGTTAGACTACGATACGGGGAAGTATCAAAATGACGATTTGGGGTGTTTCTGTCGTCCCACCCAAAAACATCTTCAAAAAATAAAGTTTAGTCCTCCGTGAGGGCCACAGAGTTGAGGCGCCTCCCCATTGAGAGCAGCAAAATGAAGTGGCTCGGGCATCCAATTAGGATTCCTCCTTAACGTCTCAATGGTGAGGTGTGCCACCGGAAAGAGACCTCTGAGACAACCCGGGACACCCTGGTGAGACTATCAATGAGAATCAAAGCACCGGCACCTCTGTCTATTAGGGACATATATAGGGTCAGTGCAACAAGCGCAGAGGACTACTCCCTGCGGCTACACTGATTACTTCTGTTGTCCTGACTGATTACTTCTATTGTCCTTCCTGAGTTTGGGGTCTACGACTGGCCTGATTGCCCTGGCCTGATTGCATTTGATCTGGTATCACCTCATCAGCATAACTAAGCCTATGTTGCCCAAGAAGTCAGTTGTAGGAACGATCCAAATTGAACCTCACCCCACTATGGACTTTGCATCTCAAAGCATCCCCGAATGGGAGTTCCTCACCTGTTGCACCCTCAAGCTTTTGAGTTCCTGCTCGAGGCGGGTACGCAGTCGCATCTCCAACTCTTCCCGTTTCTCGCACGCTGCCTGCAGCTGACCCAGTGAGCTCTGGAGGCCTTCCACCTTCTCCACGTAGGCCCGCTTCCTGTGCAGCTCGTCCTCCAGTTGACGGTTGCGGGCGTGCGCAGAGAGCAGAGCCTTTTCCAGGAGCTCGCGCCCACGTTGGCTTTCCTCCGCCGATATCCGCAGATTGTGGATGGATCTCTCCAGGCGCTCTCGCTCGCGCTGCTGCTCTTCATCTGGGTAGATGTTTAGATAGAGTTAGAGCAACCCCAACGGCACCGTATGATCCTAAAATTATTTAGCAGCTGGATAAAGTAAATCCTCTTTTTTTCAGAATATCACTTAAAAATCATCAAATCTCCGTTGGATGTTACTTTGGAGACAGCCATTCCTCCTTCATCAACATCCAGTTGTATTTTCAGCTTCTTGTTTACTCTGCGTTCCGTGGAGGCATTGCATAGGTTTTGGCAGTACAAAGCTACGCCTTGTGTGTGTGTGTGTGTGTGTGTGTGTGTGTGTATCAGAGGAAGTCTGCATTCCCCTTGCAGGCATGCAGTCGCACCACAGGGGTGGTGGTTGTGTAATCAAGCCCCTTTCCAACTGAGACGGCCGTTTCTGTTTCATTGAGGAGTTACTGAAAAAAATTATACAACTTATTATACACCTTATTTTATGTATAATAAATGTGCTATGGCAGGGGTGTCAAAGTCATTTTTTGCCGCGGGCCACATTGTAGTTATGGTTTCCTCTCGAGGGCCGTTATGAATTTGGGGAACCCATTAGAATGTTTAAATCCCTTCAAATATTACATAAAGAGCACACAGCAAATTAATGAATAACTCGTTTTCAAATCTGAAGTCAAGAATAATGACTTTTATTGTGGTTGACATCCAAAAATATGAAATTTTGGCTCAGATTTTAGCAATCATCATGGAATTTAACACGTTTGATTTGCTTTCGCGGGCCGAAAAAAATGATGTGGCGGGCCAGATTTGGCCCGCGGGCCTTGACTTTGACACCTCTGTGCTATGGTATTGTAATTAAAGAAATAAACGGTACAGTATAATAAAGTCATTTTATTGACCTTTGTGGCGCATCTTCAATGAATGATCCCCCCCCCCCAATATATTTAAATATATAACAGTCATCCAAATATAAGGCACACCACATTATAATGCGCAGGGTCATCTTTTGAAGAAAATCAAGGTTTTTGGGTGCGCCTAATACACCAGAAAATACGGTATGTTTAGAGATGTTTCAAACAAGTGTGAGGTGCTTCAAACTCATTTTTTGGGATGTACGCACTTTGTTCAAGTAGCTTGAGGAAGACGTGCTGCTTTTGTTCTGAGCATTCCGCTTCCTTGTCGGCTCTCTGCTTAGCGGCCGCGCACACTTGTTCTGGCGGAACGACAACACACGTCCTGGTTAGGTTTTCAAAAGGGTAGCGAGTTACGCTTTGGAGCTACGCCGTACCTTTAAGATCCCGGTTGAAATCGTGCATTCTTTTTATTTGGGCCTCCAACTTGTTCCTCATGGTTTTTTCCAGCGCTTCACGCTTAGTCGAGCCTTTCATCAGAGTCTCGTATTCTTCCGAGATCCTGGCGATCTCGTTTTCCAGCTATGGGGTGGTCAAACAAAAAACGGAAAAAACAAAGATTGAAAAAGAAAGATACATATGTTTGTAAGGGGACATCGAAGAAAAAAAATACACATTTGCGACATCTCACAAAGTTTTGCATTCCCTCGCAAAACTTTGCATTCCATCGCAAAATTTTTCAGGTGAAAAGGCTCCATGTTTGTGGTTTTCGGTTACCTGGATGATGAACCGGAAGTACATAAACGCGCGTTAAAAAAAGATTGCGAGATCTCGCATTCTTTTCGAGGGAATGCAAACTATTGCGAGGGAATGCAAAGTTTTCCGTATTACGAGATGGCGCAAAGTTTTGCATTCCCTCGAAAATTTTTGTGGGTGAAAAGCCTCCATGTTTGCTGTTTTCGGTTACCTGGATGACGAACCGGAAGTACAGGAATGCAAACTATTGCAAGGGAATGCAATGTTTTGAGAGGGAATGCAAAGTTTTGTGAGGGAATGCAAAGTTTTGCATTCCCTTGAAAATTTTTGTGGGTGAAAAGCCTCCATGTTTGCTGTTTTCGGTTACCTGAATGACGAACCGGAAGTACAGGAATGCAAACTATTGTAAGGGAATGCCAAGTTTTGAGAGGGAATACAATGTTTTGTGAGGGAATGCAAAGTTTTGCATTCCCTTGAAAATTTTTGTGGGTGAAAAGCCTCCATGTTTGCTGTTTTCGGTTACCTGGATGATGAACCGGAAGTACAGGAATGCAAACTATGGCAAGGGAATGCAAAGTTTTGAGAGGGAATGCAAAGTTTTGTGAGGGAATGCAAAATTTTGCGAGGGAATGCAAAGTTTTCCGTATTATGAGATCGCGCAAAGTTTTGCATTCCCTCGAAATTTTTTGTGGGTGAAAAGCCTCCATGTTTTCTGGTTTCGGTTACCTGGATGACGAACCGGAAGTACAGGAATGCAAACTATTGCAAGGGAATGCAAAGTTTTGAGAGGGAATGCAAAGTTTTGCATTCCCTCGAAAATTTTTGTGGGTGAAAAGCCTCCATGTTTGCTGTTTTCGGTTACCTGGATGACGAACCGGAAGTACAGGAATGCAAACTATTGCAAGGGAATGCAAAGTTTTGAGAGGGAATGCAAAGTTTTGTGAGGGAATGCAAAGTTTTGCATTCCCTTGAAAATTTTTGTGGGTGAAAAGCCTCCATGTTTGCTGTTTTCGGTTACCTGGATGATGAACCGGAAGTACAGGAATGCAAACTATGGCAAGGGAATGCAAAGTTTTGAGAGGGAATGCAAAGTTTTGTGAGGGAATGCAAAATTTTGCGAGGGAATGCAAAGTTTTCCGTATTATGAGATCGCGCAAAGTTTTGCATTCCCTCGAAATTTTTTGTGGGTGAAAAGCCTCCATGTTTTCTGGTTTCGGTTACCTGGATGACGAACCGGAAGTACAGGAATGCAAACTATTGCAAGGGAATGCAAAGTTTTGAGAGGGAATGCAAAGTTTTGTGAGGGAATGCAAAGTTTTGCATTCCCTCGAAAATTTTTGTGGGTGAAAAGCCTCCATGTTTGCTGTTTTCGGTTACCTGGATGACGAACCGGAAGTACAGGAATGCAAACTATTGTAAGGGAATGCCAAGTTTTGAGAGGGAATGAAAAGTTTTGTGAGGGAATGCAAAGTAATGCGAGATCTCACAAAGGTTTTTTTTTCTTCAATGTCCCCTTAGGGGCTCCGGAATATTTCGTTTTAGGACTACATAAACATTCCATACAGCGTTAGAATCCTTAGATTCTTATTTAATCACTAAACGAGCAAATTCCTAAATTATACGGGTTTGGAGTTGTCTGAGCTTGAAATGGAGGGGGATGTACAAAATACAATACAATACAATACATATTGGGTTTTATTGCGCTTTAACAACAGCTGAAGCTATAACAAAGCGCTAACATGGACAAATGGCAAATGCTGCCCCCTCGTGGAAGGGAAAAACATTGCCAGAGGTCTGACCGGAGCTTGATATGCACCCCTCCGCAAGGAAAAAAAAAAAAAAAAAAAAAAAAGGAATGCCGCGCCACGTAATGCTTTTCAATTACCGAATAAATGAGAATCATCAAAGCCAATGCAAAAAAATAGTTAATTCTTAAGTTATAGGGGTCTGGAGTTATCTGAGCTTGAAATGAGGGTGGCTGTCCAAAACACAATATAAACATATTGGGCTATATAGCGCTTCAATAACATTTGAAGCTGTAGCAAAGCGCTAACATGGAAAAAAGGAAAATGCTGCCCGGAGACAAATTCTTTGTGTGTTCGACATACTTGGCCAATAAAGAAGATTCTGATTCTGATAAAAAAATGGGACCGTAAAAGGAAATAAACAGGAAGGAAAACAGTCAGATTGACTTTGATTGACAGATTTAACTGTCATGTACCTTATGCAGGCGCAGGGCCTTCTCCGCGTAGATGTCCACTTCTCGCCTGAGTCTCCAGTTCTCCCATCTCAGAATTTCACCCTCATCCCTGAATGTCGTACTTGCGGGAACGCCGCCGTTCCTAGCGGGAGTGAGGGGGCGGGGGGGTGTTTAAGGGACAGTAGACCAAGAGCGAAGAGTTAAAGGACAACCGACACCATTTTTTTTGTTTCCTAACTGACATCAGAAAAACGTTTTATAGCATCTAAAATAGCCAAAACACGCAGGCTGATATTTTTAGTCAAATGCAAAACACCACAAAAAATGACATAAAAGTCCCAAAACTGCCACAAAATGAGCGCAGAACTGGTGAGATTCAGAAAGTCCCGCCCCCTTGTTCATGACGTCACGCCAGGATACTCCTTCACAAACTGCCTTGCTCCAGAATCAAAACAATGGCTTAAGAGAGTTCAGATGAGGAGAAAATGCTTTCTTGTTACTTTTCAAACTATTAACATGATTCAAATAGTTCTGAAGTGGAAAGCATACATGTTTGCAATCGATTAAAGAAGTCCTTCCGTATTAATTCGAGGCTTAAGGACTCCAATGTAGCGTCCCAGAAAATGCACAAGATGGCGCCCAAGCTCCGTTGGAAATGGGCTGAATTGTCTGCTGGGAATTTGTGTCAACTAGTATCAAATAGTAGTCTTGGTGCAACACACAACAATTCACCATTGCGTTATTTATGTGTTTTCCTTCTAATTTTGCCATCAACACGGATCAACATGAAGTTTTCAGACCAAACAAAGTACCCAAAATGCATTGTGTGTCGCTTTCTCGGTCAGGGGCGTTCCTTCAGTGACGTCACGTCAGGAATCGTCACCAACTCGAAAACAAGATTTCCCGAATATTCAGCGCGAGTCTTAAAACGTAAAATATAGCTATATGCGGTGGAATCTTGTTAAAATACGCTCCGTAGAAGTCATTTGAAGCCATTTTACAAATTATGGACACAACTTGTCGGGTGGCGTCGGTTGTCCTTTTAGACCAAGAGTTAAAGCGGTTGATTTTCTAACCTGTGCTGAGAATAAAATGGCGGAGGCAACGTAGGTTCCCGGAAGTACATCTCCTGTTCCTGAGGCGGGTACCCCGGTGGAGGGCCTCGCGGGTCCCGTTGACTTGGAGCGTTGCATAACTGTGGAAAACTCTGCGAAGAGCTCACCACCGCCGGGAGGTGTACGAAGGGAGCGCCCCCTTCCAGGGTTAGCCGCATCAGGCGCTCGCTAAGGGAACGGGCGTGTTCCCGTTTAGCATCCCAGTGCGATTCCGCGGCGGAGTCCGGCTCCCCCTTCAGGTACTGCGAGTGTACTTTAGCCTCCTCGTAGGTGGGAAGTTCCTCCCCGTGGGAGGAAATCCTCAAAGGGTTTTCCGGATGGACGCAGCTTTCACGGAATTCCTGACCTTGAGGGTCCTGCCGGGTGGAGACGTTGTCGTCTTGGGTCTCCTGGGAAGAACGAAGACTCCCGATACCGCCGCCGCTACCACGAAGGGCTTGCTGTTGGATGGCGAGCAGGGCTCGGGTGTCGGTTAGATTCCCGAAACGAAGCTGCTCCTGGATGAGGCGGTGTAGGACCGTCCCGGAGGCGGTCTCGGCGGTTCGCATGTCGGAGAAGGCGAGGTGGACTGGATGGTGGGACTTGAGGGAGGCAACGGATCACGGGGACTCTGAAGGAAAACATCATCGTCATGATGAATTTGATTTGAAGCGCTTTTCAAAACTCTCAAGGTCACTTTACGGTCACAGTCAAATTTTGGTGGGCGTGTCTATTGTTAAATGAATGCGCAAAAATTGAATTTGGACAGAATGTCGGCCATTTTGGTTGGCAGCAGCCATTTTGTTGATCCACCTGGAAATAATAATAATAATAATAATACATTTCATTTATAAGCGCCTTTAAAAACTTTCAAGGTCACTTTAGTCGCGCCAAGGGGTCATTGAAACACTGACTTGTACCAGCTAGCTATCTAGCTGGCTGGCTATCTGGTTGGTTATCAATTAGCTAGCTATTCATTAGCTGGCTAGATTTCTGACTATCTGGCTAGCTATCTAGCTATTAGCCAATAGCTAGCTGGCTTTCTGACTATCTGGCGTTCTGACTACCTGGCTAGCTATCTAGCTAGCTGTCTATTAGTTTGCTATTAGCTAGATTTCTGACTATCTGGCTGGCTATCTAGATAGCTATTAGCTAGCTCGCTATCTGTTCGAGTTACTTCCGGGTTGAGTGAACGCTGGCGCATGTGGCTGCTGCTGCTCACCCACAGAAAAACTTAATTCTGTGACTGTAAAGTGACCTTGAGAGTTTTGAAAGGCGCTTAGAAATTAAATGTATTATTATTATTATTTGTTTCTTTTTACAGATCTTATCTTTTCATTTTTCACCATTGAAAGTGGGTAGACAATGGCAACAAATTTTGCTATAAAACATAATATAACTCATACACTGCCAGACGATGTGCAAAAAACGTGTCCACTCCAGTGCCAGGGTTTTTGTCATTGTCATTCAAATTGCAGGATCCACAGAATATTGACTTTTAGGACTACATCAACATTCAATGCAGCATTAGAAACCTTAATAATAATAATAATAATAATAATAATAATAATAATAATACATTCCATTTAGAAGCACCTTTCAAAACTCTCAAGGACACTTTACAGTCACAGGATATTTTTTTCTGCGGGTGAGCAGGGGCAGCCACACGCGCCAGCGTTCACTCAACGTATAACGTATTAAGTATATGAAAAAACAGATCATGTGAAACTCACCAAACTCAGAAAGAACTTATAATTATAATATTTAATTCATTTTCAATGTATGAAATAAAAAAAATATGATTGAATATTAGGGGAAAAATTTAAAATGAATATACCTTTTTTTTTACTGCCTATAAAGTGGTTAGATTGTATTCATATTCTTAAATTCTCTGTGGTGTTACTAATATTAAACGCATTAATTAATAAATAATTAATTAGCAACGCATTCGTGATTTTGAATTGGGTTTGGTGACATAAAAAAAAAAATGCACATTTCTCCACTGCGTGGCTAATAAAGGCAAATCCAATCCAATAACTTTGAAATCAAACCACATTTTTAACGCATTTTAACATAAACGCTCGTTCTGCCTGAAGCAGCGGGACTGCAAATGAGCAAAAATCGCTCTTTTTCAGTTGACCCCCCCCCCCCCCCCCAAAAAAAGTGAAAAATAAAACGCTCCAAACTTACCAAATCTTCATCTGATCCCATAAAGAACAAAGATTTCAAACTCCTAAGAAGAAGAGAAAAAAAAAAGCTTGTGGAGTGCGCGAATGAAGTCCACACGTATGGAGTGCGATGGCGTTTGTGAGCAAGACTGAGTTGAGTGTGGCTCATAAAGGCTCACAGGCTGATTGTTGCGAGGGAGGAATGAGAGGAATGCTGAGGCTCCAAGTCCCCCCAGGGATCAAACGCATCAGGAGGAGGGGAAGGGAGGTGTGGGTGGGGGCAGAGAAGAACTGGGGGCGGGGTGGGGGGGCAATTCCATATGGGCGGTGGGCAGGGAGGCACTGAGGATGAGGTGGCTGATGAGCATTTTATTGAAGTAGTACAGTACTGATGTTGCCTTCAATGACTGTCAGAAATTTTCCATGTCCTAAAAAAGAAACAAAAAACATGTTACAGTGAGACCTCAACTTACGAACTTAATTGGTTCCCAGACAGAGTGTGTAAGGCAAAAAGTGTGTATCTCAAAAAAAAATTCTCATAGGAAACCATTAAAATGGGAGTAATCCGTTCCCAGGTTTCCATAAAATATACTTTTCAACGAAATAAGCCTAAAAAACTACGCACAACATACCTTATTCTATGTATAATAAATGTGCTCTTGTATTGTAATGAAAGAAATACACTGCATTGTATCATCAAGTCACTTTATTTACATTTGTGATGGTCATTTATGGCTTGATGGAATGGTGTTGGAGGTCGAAGGCCAAAGGGAATTGCTGTTTGGAAAGAGAGGCGCATTACATGACGACTGTAATTAAAGAAATAAACTGTGCTGTAAATTAAAGTTTTATTTACCTTTTTGATGGTCGTTGATGGCTTATGGAAGGAGAGTCACCTTCCATAAGGACTGTTGGTAACTTAACCTCTGGTGCTGTTCGGTCGTGTGCTTCCGCCGAAGATCACTCCGCCAGCCGTGGTGGGTGTGTATTATGAAAGTAGTGCTTATTATAAGGTTTAATTTTCATAAATTTGACGTTTGTAAGACAAAAAGTTTGTAAGATAAGGTGTTTGTAAGTTGAGGTCTCACTGTATTAGGGCATCACAATATATTGAAAAAGATTCGTAGTGTAATTATAATAAAGTGAAGGTTTCGGACGTTTCGCCTCCTATCCAAGAGACTTCGTCAGCGAACTAAAGTCTGACTGGTCGTATCGGCCCCATTTATATATCCCTAATGTCCAGACCTAGTGGCGCCGGACACAGCTATGATAGGTCCCTACTCTCAGGTTGGGGGGGGCGCGGGACCCCCCCCTGTGGCCCCACTGATTGTTCCTACATTCCTGACTAACGATTGGCCTATTACCCCCACTCCCCCCGGTATCACCTCATCAGCATAACGACCCTCATCAGCATTGCGAAAGTTGCCTAACCTGTTTTGCCTGAGCAGGCTATTGTATGAACGATCCAAATTGAACCTCACACCACCCGACCGGTTTAATGAAGGATTTTGTTGTTTTATAAGAATCGCCTCTTTTACCCCCCTTTCAAACCATCTATGTTCTTTCGCTAAGATTTTAACCTCATTGTCGTCAAATGAGTGGTGGCTAGCTTTTAGGTGCAAATGTACTGCCGATTGAGGCCCACTAGTATTATCCCTGCGATGTTGATAAAGTCTTTTTTTGAGAATTTGTTGAGTCTCCCCAATGTACTGCTCTTTACAATTTTCATTCTTACAATGTATGGAATAAACTACATTACTTTGTTTTTCATTTGGTAGCCTATCTTTTGGATGCACTAATTTTTGCCTTAACGTGTTTATCGGTTTGAAATAAGTAGGAATTTTATGTTGCCAAAGGACTCTTTGTAATTTTTCAGAAACTCCTGCAATGTACGGTACTGCTACTCCTCTCCTTTTAGAATCTTGAGAATTATTGGTTTCGTTCGCTATTCTTTCTTTCTGACATTTGTTGAATGACCACTGAGGGTACCCACAGTTAGTGAGTGCTCTCCTGATATGTTTTGACTCCTTTTCTCTACCTTCAGTGCTAGTTGGTATTAGTTTAGCCCTATGCTGGAGGGTTCTGATAACTCCTAGTTTATGTTGTAAAGGGTGGTTAGAGTCAAAAAGTAAGTATTGGTCAGTGTGCGTAGCCTTCCTAAAGACTTCTGTTTTTAGCGCTCTGTCCTCTTTTATAATTACTTTACAATCCAAGAAGGCTAGTTGGTTCTCTTGAATGTCCTCACGAGTAAATTTAATGTTGAAGTCTACAGAGTTGAGATGATCTGTGAAGGTCTGGACATTAGGGATATATAAATGGGGCCGATACGACCAGTCAGACTTTAGTTCGCTGACGAAGTCTCTTGGATAGGAGGCGAAACGTCCGAAACCTTCACTTTTGTACAGATGACGGCTGAAGAAACCTTCTCATCGATGGACCACTCCTGTACGACTGAGAGCTTACACAGATGTAATTATAATAGTGATACCTTGGCTTACGAACTTAATTGATTCCCAGACAGAGTGTGTAAGGCGAAAAGTGTGTATCCCAAAAATTAATTTCCCATAGGAAACCATTAAAATGAGAATAATCCGTTCCCAGGTCCTCATAAAACATAATTTTCTACTTTCTAATTTTCTAAGCCTTAAAACTAGACAAAATATACCTTATTTTATGTATAATAAATGTGTTGTGGTATAATAATTAAAGATATAAACTGTCTAGTATAATAAAGTGGTTTTATTTACCTTTGTGAGGGTCGTTGATGGCTTGATGGAATGGAGTGGCCGGTTTCATTAGCGTTAAACACTTGATGAGGAACGTAGCCTTCTTCTTTCACCATCTTGAGGAATGATCCCTTGTAGGTGCTTTTGCTGCGATAATTTTATCTAGTTCCTCATCAATTGTGTTCTGTTTAGCTGGGTTGATAGCTTTTTGCATCAAGTGTACAGATGGCTTGTGCGGGTCATTTGTGGAGCCTGATTGATGGGAATTTTAACCTTGCAGTATACACTCGATCAAAGTTAAAACAAGTCCAAATGTCACTGTTTTCTATCCATTTTCTCTCTCTCTTTTTGTCTGCCTGTCTCTTTAATGTTCAACCCCCCCATCCCCTCTTCGTTCACTTCAGAGAGCCGGCTCTAAGAACCGGCTCTTTTACGAACGACACATCACTCGTGTGTATGGGTGGTGGGGTAGGGGTGTCGAATGGCGCTGTTGGTCTACGAGGCACGCTGCCTGCCAGCTGTCCGTAAACTCACCCCCCACTTCCACACCCTTCCTATCTCGCCTCCTTTGACTAGAAGCTGTGAGGGATGCATTGTTCTCCCCACCCCAAAAAAAAAGCAGACATGACGGGGGTAGATCTGCCATCTGCTATCCACACCCCCCACAGAACACAACCTAATCACCGTTCCAGCTACGACTTTATGTTTCTTTAGGATCAGCTGGCCCATCCGTGGAGCGGTTTGGAGGGGGTGGGGGGGTGGGGTTGACTATAATGTCGGTACTCTGTAAACAAAACAGCGCTTGTCAGCGCTTGCCCGGTGATGGGGGGAGGGGGTGGGGTTTGCAGGTTGGCTTTATCTCTGGCGGGCCAACGTCCACCTGCTCGCTCATTTGCATGTCGGTTAAACAGACACCAGACACTAGTCGCCAGATAAGATGAAGCCGTTATGCAAAAAAAAAAAAAAAACGAACCTACGGCGCTAATAATAATAATAATATTATTATAATAATAATAATAATAATCATCATAATCATAATCATAATAATAATAAAAAATAAAAATAATAATAATAGTACCAACAGAAATAATAGTAGTAATAATAATAATAATAATAATAATAATAATAATAGTAATAGTAATAACAGTAGTAATAATAGTAGTAATAAAATAATAATAATAGTAATCACAGTAATAATAATAATAATAATAATAGAAGTCCAAGATGGCGCCCGAGTAGGCAGCCTCAGCAAGTGCTCTCATGAGCCTTGCTTTTTTTGGTTGTTTTTGTCTTGTTTTGTGTTTTCTTTTGTCACTTTGTGTTGTTGTGCATCGTGTGGAACGGATACAGATTGTTTTTCAGCATTTTTGACCACGACATTCATCAAGGAGGAGACTGTGCTGAGCGGTTGCGCCTTTCGGCAGCATGAATATGCCAGTACTGTTTTTGAATGGGAGGAATGTCGGAGCCATTCGACTGCCATCGCTGGACACCAAAGGGGCCATTGTGCTTTTTGCGCCTGTAATGGGCAGCATCTTCACAGCCCCGCTTTGTTTAGCGGAAAGGTCAGTGCAGTTGGACAGTCTGTGGCTGGATGGATGCATGGCTTGAGGAACCCGCGATAAGAAGAAAGGAGCGTCAGCGCAGAGCGCCGATGCGTATGTGGAACTGTTGCGGCTTGGAATTGAAGCAGATTTATGTGGAACAGGAGATGTGAGTCAATCTCTTTTCGTCAATGGATGCTACAGCTGCGTGTTTGCTTTCAACATTTAGCTTGTAGTCGACGTGCACATTCCACCATGATGTCCCTGATCCACTGGTGGAAAGACGCTTTGATCCTCTCCTCTTTCATCTAGAACTGCTTCATGTCATCACAAAGAGGGTACAGCAAGTCCTGAAGAATGAATGTCTCTCTGTGTCTTTGTTTGGTCATATTGTCTCTATGCTGTCATATTATTTGTTATTTAGTTTTTTTTTTTGTTCTTTTGACTTCAAGACGGCGCCGCGAGAGTGGCTGCCTTTCCAGCAGCTCATGTATTTTTGTTTTTCTACTTTCATTCCTTTCATCACTTTGCTGCTGTGAAATGTAAATTTCTCCACTGTGAGACTAATAAAGGCATATCCAATCCAATCCAATCCAATCCAATAGCAGTAATCATAGTAGTAATAATAATAATAACAGTAATAATAGTAATAACAGTAGTAATAAAATAATAATAATAATAATAATAATAATAATAATAATAATAATGAATTTCATTTATAAGCGCCATTCAAAACTCTCAAGGTCACTTTACAGTCACAGGATAAATAATAATAATAATAATAATAATAATAACAGTAACAATAACAATAGCAATAGCAACAACAACAATAATAATAATAATAATAATAATAATAAGAGTAATAATAGTAATAACAGTAGTAATAAAATAATAATAATAATAATAATAATAATAATAATAATAATGAATTTCATTTATAAGCGCCATTCAAAACTCTCAAGGTCACTTTAGTCACAGGATAAATAATAATAATAATAATAATAATAATAATAATAATAATAATAATAATAATAACAGTAACAATAGCAACAACAACAACAACAACAACAATAATAATAATAATAATAATAATAATAATAATAATAATAATAATAATAATAATAATAACAGTAATAATAGTAAAAACAGTAGTAATAAAATAATAATAATAATAATAATAATAATAATACTAATGAATTTCATTTATAAGCGCCATTCAAAACACTCAAGGTCACTTTACAGTCACAGGATAAATAATAATAATAATAATAATAATAATAATAATAACAGTAACAATAGCAATAGCAACAACAACAACAACAATAATAATAATAATAATAATAATAATGCGTTTCATTTTTAAGCGCCATTCAAAACTCTCAAGGTCACTTTACAGTCACAGGATAAAGTATTTCTGTGGGTGAGCAGCGGCAGCCACATGCGCCAGCGTTTACCGAACCCCGAAGTAACTCAAATAGATAGAAAGCTCGCTAATAACAATAACAATAATAATAATAATAGATAAATAAGACATAGATAAATAGATACCATTTTGGTTTGTAGTAATCATTTTAGGGTCACTGGAGGGTAGCGATTTTGGAAGCCATTTTGCCTCAATTGTTGCCGTTTGTTGACAATGTTTGACACGTGTCCATTTTTCTAGTTGACTGTGACTAGTGCACGTGGACATTGTTGTCTTTGATCAGAATCAGAATCAGAAAACCTTTATTCGTCTCACAATGGGGAAATTTTGTTTATAGCTGATTTTACTACTTATTTGTCTATTTTTTTTTGAGTTACAATACATTCTAGGGCACCTTGTCACCCATTAGCCTTTTTTTTTTGTTTTGCTCTATGGACTGTTGTGGTTATGACGACATACTATGTGTACACTCAAAACACATTTTCTCTGTTTTCAGCATCAACGTTGACACAAAAAACACAGAAACCAGTTTTCCAAATGCTCCCATAGGGTTTATAAACCAAATGCTCCCATAGGGTTTATAAATAAACTTTTTTTGAAGAGTGTAAGTTATGGGAGTGGTGATCTGAGGCGGGAGAAGCTTCTGTTGTTTGAACCACCCCCCCCCAAAAAGGAGGAAATGGACACATTCCTCAAATTACCATGACCATGGTGTCTGACCTAGCCTGCAGTCTGATGCTGGGGGATTGGATAAGGGGGACGTAGAGGGGGGGGTTATGGCGCCCCACATGGTAGCCCTAATTCATGTTGACGAACCTTTGCTCCAGAACAAGTGTTTGAACGACACTGCTTTGTCAAGTTTGAAAACAAAAAAGTGTCTTGAGATATGCATAATCTGATGAATGATTTTGTTTCCCCCCCCCCCGACAAATAATACTGAAGCTAGTATGTAGCTTCATATACCGCGTGCGTGCGTGTGACAGGTGCACATATAAGTGCTGCGGGGCAGGACGTGTTCTTTTGTGTGTGAGAAAACATCTGCCGCTTTGCTTTAAGGCTTCACACGAATCTTTCCATATGGACATTTATTTAATACCCAGACCCCCCCCCCCCCGGTTGCAGATTTATTGTTATTTTTTTTATTTACAGTGATACCTTGACTTACGAACTTAATTGGTTCCCAGACAGAGTGTGTAAGGTAAAAAGTGTGTATCCCAAAAATCAATTTCCCATAGGAAACCATGAAAGTGAGAATAATACGTTCCCAGGTCCCCATAAAACACAATTTTCTACTTTCTAATTTTCTAAGCCTTAAAGGACAACCGACGCCTCCGGACAAGTTGTTTCCATAATTTGTAAAATCACTTCAAATGACTTCTACTGAGCGTATTTTACAAAGATTCCACGGCATATAGCTATATTTTACGTTTTAAGATAAGCGCTGAATATTCAGGAAGACGTTTTCGAGTTGATGACGATGCCTGACATGACGTCACGTCTGGAACGCCCCTGTCCGAGAAAGCGACACACAATGCATTTTCGGGTACTTTGTTTGGTATGAAAACATCGTGTTGATGGTGAAATTAGAAGGAAAACATCAATAAATAACGCGATGGTGAATTGTGTGTTACACCAAGACTACTGTTTCCTTCTAGTTGACAAAAATTCCCAGCGGACAAATCAGCCAGCCAGCATCTTACTCTTGCACAGCAATCGACAGCGTGATGGCACCAGAATGGGGAGTCATTTAGCCTCTGAGTCTCTATTCAGAATCAGAAAACCTTTATTTGTCCCACAATGGGGAAATTTGCAGTCCACAGCAGCATTTTGAATGGATTTCGACTCACGACCGTTTGGACTTATGACCGTTTGGACTTACAACCGTTTGGTTAGGACGGAATTCGGTCGTAAGTCAGATGTTACCTGTATTGCAATTTTGTTTTGAACCACATAACATTTTGATCCTAGATGAATCTTCTCAAATGTTGCCCCCTTATAAATGGATGCAAATATAAGAGAAATTGGAACAAAGCCCTGGGGAGTGCGGGCGGTCCAGGGGGGTTCTCGTAATAAGCCCCACCCCCTCCCAGATGGCCAGTAAAAAGCAGATAAAGGGTTGACATCCCTAAGGCAACAAGATGAGTGGAGAGCAGGTGGCCACGCTGCAAAGGGATGGATGCAAAGTGCTACTGATTGATCATTGGTGATATTATCTATTTTGTTGCTAGGCAGAATTCACACGGAATAGATAACGGTTATCGATTGGATATAATGGAACCACATTAGGAAAACACCAAATCTAATTTGAAGTTACAATATGAAATTTATTCTTTTAATACGATACACTAATTTAGATAGCGCTTATACAAAGCACTTAAATATAATTCATATCAGGATCAAAGCATCCTTTTCAGCAGTGGATCAGGGACGTCATGGTGGAATGTGCATGTCTACAACTAGCTCAATGTCGAAAGCAAACACAAAGCCGAAGCATCCATTGACAAAAAAAGAGCTTGTCTCACATCTCCTATCCCACGTAAATCCGCTTCAATTCCAAGCCGCGACAGCAGCGTGTTCTACCGCAGACAAATTCCTTGTGTGTTCTACATACTTGGCAATAAAGATGATTGGCATTCTGATTCTTTGTGTGAAAGATGGTTAAAAAAAGAGCTATGGCGGAAATCTTGTGACTTCTAAAATGTGTTTAATGTGCAAAGAGTTAAAAAAAATGTATTCCACCTTCACGACGTCTTAGCGTTGAGGCGCTTGGCTATGCTAGCGGCGTTGCTGTCGCCCATGCCGAGGATGTGCGCATCCAGCTTGTGTAGAAGCTCCTTGGAATGAAGCCTCTCTTTCTCCAGGTAGTGGGACACGGTGGCGTCCACCCGAGAAGACGCTGCCAAAACATCCTGAATAAATATCAAAGCCTAGTTAGCATCCGTCAGAAGATTTTGTCACCGCTATATCAAATACAGGTAACATCCGAGTTACGACCGGATTCCGTTGCGACAAAACGGTCGTAAGTCAAACGGTCGTGAATTGAAAAACCTTCAAAATGGCTGACATGAGGATCACGTGACCATAACAAATGACGACACGCCGGCATCTCCTATACGACGGGATATTATACGATGTCAATCTGTTGTTTTTAAGCAACGTTTTCTATTGAATACTATTATACACCAAAATGTTGACAGTTCTTTTATAAATCTTATAACTTTTAGTGTCATTTTAGTCTTTTTATATTTTCTATTATCAATCTTTATTACTGTGTCGGCACACATACTTTCTGCTGACCCAAATACGCACGGCTTCCCACGCATGCGAGCTGTCTAAAAATCGCTATCCCTGCTAACGGAGAAGCCAGAAGAGGTCACCTGTCTCAAAGACCTCTGTCTCTGTCGCGTTGCTGGCTGTAGCGGTGGCATCCATAGAATTAAAAAAAAAGGTCTGGCGGTCGTGGTCGTAAGTACGGGTGGTCGTAAGTACGGGTGGTCGTAACTTGCGCCGGTCGTACATCGGATGTTACCTGTATATTTGACTGTGAATTGGGTGGATTCTCCGGACTTTCGCAACATCTGCTCACCGGTGGGGAGGCCTTGGTCAGCGTCGACTTCCCACCAGAGAGAGTGATGTCACTAGGGGGCTGCTGAAGGCCCGACGAACGAAGCCGCGTGATCAGATGCTGGATGTCGCCGTCATACGAAGTCCCTTCGCTGTCGAAATAGAAAGTGGTGTATGATCATGAAAAAGTCCTTGAAAGCAAATGGTTCTCAAATTTTCGGGGGGCGATGACCCTTAACACAGAGGAAATTCTTTCAAGGCCCCGAAAAGTGTACCCAGGTTTCTTCTCCCGGGCAGTCAGGAGACTCAACTCACTCCCAGCCCTGCCCACCCTGCCCCTTCCCACTGCCACACTCACCGAACTCTGAGTACACGCTGTACTATCATCCTGAACACTATTTTTTTTTCGTGTTTTTTTTTTTCTGCAAGACCTCACTTCAACGTTTTTTTGTTTTTGCATTACTACACTACGTCACTACCTCACTTTACATTCAGAAATTACATGTATTGTCCGTTTTCAATTGAATGTCTTTTTTTTAGCCACATTATAAGTGCCTTGCACGCTGGGTCCGAGAGGACATTAATTCCATCTGTGCTGTATGACATGCATATTAGCATTATATTTGACGCACCTTTCAAACCTCTCACGGTCACTTTACAGTCACAGGATGGGTTTTTCTGTGGGTAGGCTTTTCTTCTAAAACTAAAATTTTATGTGGTTAAACAAGTCCAAAAGAAAAGGAAGTTTTTTAAAGGCGTTTCTAAACGAAATTATTATTATTATTATTATTGAAAGGCCCTGTCGTCACCTGTAAGCAACTATTTTTGTGTAACACTGCCCCTAGGCGGCCAATTGGTGTACTGCAGGTAGAGCCAGTATTTACTGTACAGTACTACTTTTATTTTCATTTTTTTGCTCTTAGAGTGAACTAGATTATTTTTTTACCTTGTTCCTAATTTATATTTAATAATAATAATAATAATAATAATAATAATAATAATAATAATAATAATAATAAATGTCATTTATAAGTGCCTTTAAAAACTCTCAAGGACACTTTACAGTATTTGGGTTGTTGTTTCAACATTTAGTTTCATTTTTTTCTTATTTATTTTTTAATTGTGACTTTAGTATTAACTCGTTCACTGCCATTCTGGAATGTATCCGGGAATTTTGACAACGATACTAGTGCAGCGTGTTCTACCGGAAACAAATTCCTTGTGTGTCCTACATACTTGGCAATAAAGATGATTCTGATTCTGATTCTGAATTGAAAATATGACGTAGAACCCCATTCCCGAATTTGTTGTGGGTTTTGGTTTTTCTTGCTGGGGTGCCGATAAAGCGCTGTCCAAACCTCTGGCAATGTTTTGTCCCCTTCTACGAGGGGTCAGCATTTCTTTTTTTTCCATGTTAGCGCTTTGTTACAGCTTCAGCTGTTGTTAAAGCTCTATATAAACCAATATGTATGTATTGCATTGGATTTTGGACATCTGCCCTCATTTCACACTCAATAACTCCAGACCCATATAATTTAGGAATTAACTTTTTTTTTCTGATGAAAGAAGAGAGTCTCAGGTTTCTTAAGCTGCATTTAATGTATATGTAGTCCGAAAATTCAATATTCTTTAGGTCCCGCAATTTGAGTGAAAATGACAAAAACCCTGGCACTGGAGTGGACACATTTTTGCACATCATCTGGCAGTGAATGAGTTAATCAAATTATGATGATTATTTGTCTCCATAATCGGCAAGTTAATACGACTGATGAGCCTCATGCGAATGTGGTTTGTATCGAATAAATTAATCTGATCGGAATAATTTCGTCAAATTCAACCCAAAATTGCTCATACTTTTACGTTCTTTTTGGTAACGTGTAGTAGAACACACGTATTATTGACATACCTTTCCGTAGCGTTTTTGGAATGGTCGCCCGCAGCGTCTCCGTGCAAGGCCGGCCCATTTCCACCCGCGGCTTTCACGGGTGGGGATGACGTCTGCGCGACCTCCGGCCTCATCTGCTCCGTCGCGCAGGTTTCCGCCAGGGAGGTTGCGGAAGACGCCTCGGCCTGCAAGAACACAGGCACTCGCGAGACTTCAGCGCAGCGAGTATATCCAAGACTAACTCGGCAAGGATTGATTTGCTTTTTCTGTCTATTTTTTTTTTTGGGGGGGGGGGGGGTGTTGTCCAGGCAACATAGAAAATAAAAGTGCGATGATTATAACCATAGAATAGTAACTGGATGGCCAATGGGTACAACG
>NC_142740.1:3920000-3930000 GCF_051943395.1 Hippocampus bargibanti
TGAAAGGCGCTTAGAAATTAAATGTATTATTATTATTATTATTATTATTATTATTATTATTATTATTATTATAAAGAAGTGACATATAGGGTAGGGAAGGGTAGTCTGGTGGTGCATTCAGGTGCGCTCAGTTTGTTTGAGAACCGAATTTCGGTTGTATACCAGGGCATAAAAAAATGTCATTTTTGGTTGAAAATGGAATTGGACGAGAACCGAGACATTCGAAAACTAAAGTTTGACTGTATTTATTACTCAGAGACAAGTTCGCTGCAATGGAATTTTATTTGGATACAACACTACATTACTTACAAACATTACAAGAACAGGGGGCAGAAGAAATTCCATTTTGGATACTTTATTCCCCGCGTTAGGCCACGTCTCGGAATTCCTCGCATAACTCAAAGGTTAACAAACATGGCCAACACGTAATGCTGGCATACGTGTTACATATTTCTCATTGTTATTCTAGTCGTGTATTTATTTATTTATTTATTTTAGTTTTCCTGTGCTTTTAGAACAAAAAAGATCTCCTGCCTTCCCACTATGAACATTCCCCTTATTTTTTTGGGATAAATAGAAAGCGATGACAGGTCGCCGGGTCCCTTTTTAAGCGTAGCGGTGAGCTCACAGTCACCTCATAAAGGCGAAAGGAGGCTTACTGTACCGTGATTTAGACACTCTCAAAAAGAACAAATGTTTATCTTGCTGCAAAATGTGTCTTTCGGGAGAGCGGATTATCTCGTCTTTAGTCTGTCAAATTGTAGCAAATGAGTGCAGACCCCCCACAAGCTCTCCTCGCTCCTTCGTTCGCAAGAGCAAATGAATATTGGATGCCTTCCCACAGTTATGTGAACCGCTATGAGCAGATCCATGTCACTTTTCTGGCGTCTGACAGGCGCTCGCTCCACAATGTTGTGCAAGTTCAAGTCCATATTCTGAAAGGTTATGTCACTTATTTGTTCCAGGCGGTCTTTATTGTTTTTTTTTTTTCGTTGTTTTTCTTTTCATTTCAGTGCAAAATGTTGTCTATGTCTATAGGTAAGCCACGTATTTATTCTGAGTTTGGGTTTTGCAATATTTTATCTATCTATCTATCTATCTATCTATCTATCTATCTATCTATCTATCTATCTATCTATCTATCTATCTATCTATCTATCTATCTATCTATCTATCTATCTATCTATCTATCTATCTATCTATCTATCTATCTACTATCTATGTATGTATGTGTATGTATGTATGTATGTATGTATGTATGTATGTATGTATGTATGTATGTATGTATGTATGCATGTATGTATGTATGTATGTACCTATCTATTTTTTATTACAATTACAATATTATATTATATTATATTATATTATATTATATTATATTATATTATATTATATTATTGTATTACAATATTTTGTTTTATTTACTTCTTCATTGATTCATCTATCTATCTATCTATCTATCTATCTATCTATCTATCTATCTATCTATCTATCTATCTATCTATCTATCTATCTATCTGTCTGTCTGTCTGTCTGTCTATCTATCTATCTATCTATCTATCTATCTATCTATCTATCTATCTATCTATCTATCTACCTACCTACCTACCTACCTACCTATCTATCTATCTATCTATCTATCTATCTATCTATCTATCTATCTATCTATCTATCTATCTATCTATCTATCTATCTATCTATCTATCTAACTATCCATTTTTTATTATTATTATCTTTATTATTATCTTTACTATTATCGGTATTAGTATTAGTATTAGTATTAGTATTAGTATTAGTATTAGTATTAGTATTAGCATTTATTTCCTCTCAATGGTTCTTTTCCCGCAGGAGATTCTGCCATTTGGTCACTGCTCAATGTTGTCTTTGTCCTTATGTTACATTCTATTCATTTGTCCATACAAGTCCGTTTCATTTTCACGCTAATGAATCATATCTCAAATGAAAAGTTGCATCTCATGATGTAATGCCCCCCCCCCCCCCCCCCAAAAAAAAAAAAAAAAAAAAAACACATTTCCTGCTTTACTCATTTCATCCCCAAAACCATAACAACACTCCAAACAACAGCCCGTCAATCATTTGATTTGGACGTCATTTGCATATGAGTGACAGAGCAGGAGAAGCTAGCTGGACAACATCAGTAAAAGAGGAGGACCGGCGGGACAACGGTGGGATCGGAGGGGGTCCCTGGTACCGTACGATAGAATCAAAGTTTGTGTTAACCCCTTGTGTAAATAAGCCAGAAGTAATGGGTGGCGGCTGACTGTTTATTTTCTCCGCCTTGTAACAGCAAAAGACTGGCTCCATTGGGACCCTCAACCCGACTCCCCTCCACTCTCATCGGCACAACACAACACTGCCCCATCTCATCCTGACGAGGGCGGCGGGGGAGGGGAGGTGGGGGGGGGGTGAAAGTCATATAAAATTAAAGCCGCGGGCGGCCGATGAAGGAACCCTCACACCCTTACGTCTCGGGCGGGGGTATGTGAGAGATTTGTACCAGTTGGTCGCGCCGGTGATTCTTTTCAGGGCGGGACCTTCATCACACACGAGGCCATTGTGGAGTTGTGGAGGTCATAGAGTTGACTGTTGTAATGAGCGAATGGGCCAACTTGGCTCTTGAGATGAAGCCAGGTTTAATGCACAAAACAAAAATAGGATGTCATTGGACCATCACTCGTCTGTATAATCAATTTGATTAGTTGGATGGATAAAATATGGAGAACAGGGATGGGAAGTTATTTTTGGAGGACCCGCTCAAATGGAATCTAATATCATTCTTTGAAACAAAACATTATGTATTATTATTATTATTCTTATTATCAGTTAGCTAGCTTTCTATCTATTTGAGTTACTACTGTGTTGAGTGAATGCTGGCGCGTGTGGCTGCCGCTACTCACCCACAGAAAAACTTCTTGTGATCTGTGGTAAGTGTCCTTGAGAGTTTTGAAAGGCGCTTATAAATGAAATGGATTATTTTTATTATTATTATTATTATTATTATTATTATTATTATTATCATTATTATTATTATTATTATTATTATTAAACTTTGCTGAGTTGCTTTACGGATTTCGGCATGGTTTCTGGAGACTATTTTTATTCATTTATTTATTTATCTGGCTAGATAGCTCGGTAGGTATCTAGCTAGCTAAATAGCTATAATAGATAGATATCTGTCTATCTAGCTAGCTAAATAGCTAGCTAAATAGCTAGCTAGATAGACAGATATCTATCTATTATAACTAGCTAGCTAGATAGACAGATATCTAGCTATCTAGCTAGCTAGCTATTTAGTTTTGTGGGTCAACTCATGATAAACATCACCCAACAAGTTTTACCATTTATTTATTTATTTATTTGTTTATTTATTTATTCGTTTAGCTACATATCTATTTAGCTCGTTGGCTAGATAGCTAGCGAGCTAGATAGATAGATTGCTGGTTATCTAGCTAGCTAGCTCTGTCTATCTATCTATCTATCTATCTATCTATCTATCTATCTATCTATCTATCTATCTATCTATCTATCTATCTATCTCGCTAACTAGCTAGCTAGCTAGCTAGGTAGCTATTTATTTTTGTGGGTCAACTCATTATAGACATCACCCAACAAGTTTTATCATTTATTTCTTTATTTATGTATTTATTTATTTGTTTGTTTATTTATTTATTCGTTTAGCTACATATCTATTTAGCTCGTTGGCTAGATAGCTAGCGAGCTAGATAGATAGATTGCTGGTTATCTAGCTAGCTCTATCTATCTATCTATCTATCTATCTATCTATCTATCTATCTATCTATCTATCTATCTATCTATCTATCTATCTATCTATCTATCTATCTGTCTTGCTAACTAGCTAGCTAGGTAGCTATTTATTTTTGTGGGTCAACTCATTATAGACATCACCCAACAAGTTTTACCATTTATTTATTTATTTATTTATTTATCTATTTACTGTATTTATCTATACAGCTAGCTAAATAGCTAGCTAGATAGGTTGGTAGCTTGCTAGCTAGCTAGCCCTCTCTATCAATCTAGCTATCTACTTGTTTATTTTTTTGTGAAACATCAACCAAGTTTTATGTTGCGAAGGGAAGTATATTTTTGGAGCTGATTACATTTTTTTTCCGATTGTGATACAACGAGAGTTTATTATTTCATGCCGACTGATCAAACGCTGCTGGCAGACTCCGCCCACAAGGAATGATGAAAATTATTATTATTATTTGCAATTTAGTTTAAAAAAAGAACATTTTGAATTATACACAGTATCTATTGCATGGTTCGATTTTTTTTTTTTTTTTTTCAAAGAACCCATATTTCGCAATAGAAAATGGCTTCACATCAATTTGGAAGATTTCCTGAAACTTTTTCGGCACGACTTCTGGAAGACTTTTACGATGGGCGTACTGATTATAGACATGTTTACCAAATCTATAAATTTACTGTTGCTAAGTAGAAATTGGCTTTGTGGTCTTGGATCAGCCTTTTTTTTCCCCCCCTAAAATCGGTACATTTATGAGTTCCCTCAAAAAAAAAGGGACTTCAAATCAAAGTGAGTGACTTTGATGGTTTTTTTTTTTTGGACTTGGCTTTTGTAGACAATTTCGGAGGGGGGGGGGGGGATCTTCTCATGCGCGTGTATACAAAAAACCATCAGCAAAATATCTCATGTGTTATCATTGAGTCAAGTTTTATCTCGAGTGTGCTACTGAGTCGAACGACAGATGTAAGGTATCTTGTCAAACATGGCCGCTTTTTTATTTTGTTTTTGGAAGTGTAGTGATACCTCGGTTTACGAACCCCTTGGCTTACGAACTTTTCGGTTTACTGAACGTTACATTTATGAAAATTTTACCTTGGCATATGAACTGTTTTTCAGGATACACACGGAGCACAACAATGAGTGATGTGTCATTGGCGAATGAGCCCGTTCTCCTAACAAGAAAATGGCAGCCGGCTTGTTTTGGTCCTCTATTCCCCAACCCCAGTGTTCGGTTAAAGCCACGTGATTGGTCAAGAACGTAGCAGTGAGGGGGGTGGTTTAAACATTAAAGAGACATGCAGATGAGACTGAGAGAGTGATAAAACGGATAGAAAACAGTGACATTTGGACTCGTTTCAACTTTGATACTTCAAAAGCAGAGTGTAGATTGCAAGGTTAAAATACCCCATCAATCAGGCTCCACAAATAATCCGCACAAGCCATCTGTACATTTGATGCAAAAAGCTATCAACTCAGCTAAACAGAACACAATTGATGAGGAACAAGGTAAAATTATCGCAGAGAAAGCACCTACAAGGGATCATTCCTCAAGATGGTGAAAGAAGAAGGCTACGTTCCTCATCAAGTGTTTAATGCTGATGAAACCGGTCACTCCATTCCATCAAGGCATCAATGACCATCACAAAGGTAAATAAAACCACTTTATTATACTGTACAGTTTATTTATTTAATTATAATACCATAGCACATTTATTATACATAAAATAAGGTATATTTTGTGTAGTACTAAGGCTTAGAAAATTAGAAAGTAGAAAATTATGAAAATTTATGGTTTCCTGGGAACGGATTATTCTCATTTTAATGATTTCCTATGGGAAATTATTTTTTGGGATACACACTTTTCGCCTTACACACTCTCTCTGGGAACCAAATAAGTTCGTAAGCCAAGGTATCACTGTATACTCAATGATACATGATAACGCTACATGTTGCGCATGCGGGTTAAACTGGTTTTGGCGACTACATTGTCCAGTGTTCCTCATAAATCCTAATTGGTCGGATCAGTTTGTTCTTCCTCACATGCGTTCATGAGCAGAAATCATCCTGTGTGGCCTCCCCCCCCCCCATACACGCATTCAGAGGTTCAGTGGGTGTGCTGCTGTTTATCACGCTGCTCTGTGGATTTTTGACACTGTGAGCTCAGCGAGAAGACGCAAGCTGGACGTGTGCCCAAACAGCTCTTAGCCCTCGGCCCCTGATAAAGCCTCGTCCTCCCCCGGAGCCAAATATAAATATGAAGAAAAAAAAATGGATACGAATATAGGTCATGTGCTCACTGCTTTGTTTACATGAGCTCATTCACCCATTTGGATTTGAAATTCAACTCCTTGTTACTTTTACTTGTTATCATCAGTATCGTCTTTTCCCCTGAGGAGCTGCCTCAACATTTTTGACCATGTTCCACAAAATAAGCCAACACACCCAGAACTTGAACAGTAGAGCCTATTTTTTTCCCCCACATGGAAGTTGAATCCAGTATTTATTGCCCTAAAATCTATAATGACAATATTTTTTTTCTCATTTGAACGACAAGTGAAATACAAACGCAACCACTGCTAACAGAAAAGCTTAAAGGACAACCGACACCATTTTTTTGTTTCCTAACTGACATCAGAAAAATGTTTTATAGCATCTAAAATACCCCAAAAACGCGCAGGTTGATATTTTTAGTCAAATGCAAAATAACAATAAACATAACTTAAAGTGTTCCAAAAATGCCCAAAAAAATGAGCTTGGAACTGGGCAGATTCAGAAAGTCCCGCCCACTTGTTGGTGACGTCACTATCGGTCACACACTGCCTAGCTCCAGAATCAAAACAATTGCTTCAGAGAGTTCAGATTCGGAGAAGATGCTTTCTTGTTACTTTTCGAACTACAGTAAAGTCTCGTTATATCGATATTCAAGGGAGGCCAAAAAAATATCGATATAACCGGGACTATCGATATATCCGACCCTGTTTGCATGTAATTTTCTTCGTGCGTGCATAGAAATAGTATCGATATAACCGGGACTATCGATATATCCGATATCGATATAACGAGGCTTTACTGTATTAACATGATTCAAATAGTTCTGAAGTGGAAAGCATACATGTTTGCAATCGATTAAAGAAGTCCTTCCGTATTAATTCGAGGCTTAAGGACTCCAATTTAGCGTCCCAGAAAATGCACAAGATGGCGCACAAGCTCCGTTGGAAATGAGCTAATTTGTCTTCTGGGAATTTGTGTCAACTAGTATCAAATAGTAGTCTTCACACAACGATTCACCATCATGTGATTTATGTTTTCCTTCTAATTTCGCCATCAACACGAAGTTTTCAGACCAAAGAAAGTACCCAAAATACATTGTGTGTCGCTTTCTCGGTCAGGGGCGTTCCTTCAGTGACGTCACGTGAAGACTCGTCACCAACTCAAAAACAAGACTTCCGGAATATTCAGCGCGAGTCATAAAACGTAAAATATCGCTATATGCGGTGGAATCTTTGTAAAATACGCTCAGTAGAAGTCATTTCAAGTGATTTTACAAATTATGGACACAACTTCAAGCGTCGGTTGTCCTTTAAGCATAAACAACAATCTACTCTACATTTAATGTTTATAATATTGTTCCCCCTTCGCCAACATATTGAAGGTGGAGGTTCTTCAGGCTCAACTCCAGGATGCCGAGAAGCGACTCGGAGAAGCCCAGACGGAGCTGACTGATGCACGGCGGTCCCTCCAGGAGAGCTCTCAAAGTTGGGAGAAGCAGCGCAAGGAAGCCCTCAACCTGCGACGGTTACTTGAGGATGAGACCAGCGCGAAGGAAGCCATCCACGCATCCAACCAGGAGCTCAGAGCCTCCGTCAAGCTAGCGGAGAGCGACAATAGCAGGTGAAAAAAAAAAAAAATCTCTCTCTTGTTTGTTATTGAGAAGTTATTCGGCCATTGATTTAATATGTGGGCTTTTGTTGTTGATTTTAAATTAACTCAATGAAAACATTTATTTATTTAATAGACATTAATCAATAAATATGAAATAAATTGATGAATGTGATACAATACAATACAATACAATACAATACAATACAATGAAATGCAATGAAATGCAATGCAATACAATACAATACAATACAATACAATACAGTACAATGCAATGTAGTGCAATACAATGCAATACAATACAATGCAATACAATACAATACAATACAATACAATACAATACAATACAATACAATACAATACAATGAAATGCAATGCAATGCAATACAATACAATACAATGCAATACGATACGATACGAAACGATACTATACGATACAATACAATACAATACAATACAATACAATACAAAACAATACAGTACAATGCAATGCAGTGCAATACAATACAATACAATACAATACAATACAATACAATGCAATGCAATACAATGAAATGCAATGAAATCCAATGCAATACAAGACAATACAATACAATGCAATGCAATGCAATACGATACAATACAATACAATACAATACAATACAATACAATACAATACAAAACAATACATCCTAATTTATATAGCGCTTTCACGACCGACAGCTGCAGCTGTAACACAGCGCTTTGCATAACAGTAAGCAGAAAGCAAAATAATAAACACAACAGTAACATAAAAAAACATGGGACAGTTGTGCAATCTTAACAACTTTCTACGTCCCGGCGTGATGTCACGAACACGGGGGCGGTGCCTTCTGAAACTGAAACTTTCGGAGGTCAATTTGAAGTCATTTTGGGACACTGTCATTTTTATTGGTGTTTTTCATTTGACTAAAAATATCAACCTGTGTTTTTGGGGTATTTTAGATGCTATAAAACGTTTTTTCTGATGTCAGTTAGGAAACAAAAAAAAAGGTGTCGGTTGTCCTTTAACTTATGTCACCTAGAAGTGATGTCATTTGGCATCAGCCAATAAAAAAGCGCAAACAGATGACATCACTCCAAGGCAAAAATTCCTGTCAGCCATGCTTGTGTTAAGGCGGCATTTCAAAAGTGCTCACGCTTCAAAAACCCATCTACTCATCACTATAGGTTCTTTAAAGCTAAACTCATCTGAAATTTGAACCTAGAACCTTTTACCATCTAACCCAAGAACCATATCACTCGACGAATGAGCCACACATTGACTTTCTTGCCATTTTATGTTTTTGTGTGTGACCATCGAGAAAATGGCGTCCAAAAAAAAAATCAAATTCTTCTTCCCATCAGTTTGAAGCGAGCGGCAGAGGAGCTCCAGCAACAGTTATCCATCTTGGAAGAGCGCAATGCATCAATGCAACGGGAGGCGTCCATTTTGAGGAGTAGCATGCGCGAGATTGAGAAATCGCAACTGCAGGCCCGCCGACGGAACCAGGACATGCGCAGACAGGTCGGATGTCTCAATAAGATATTTTATCCAACCTGTGAGGGAAATTAAATCGTCATATTTTTGTCAACATTGAAGATACAGTGATACCTTGGCTTACAAACTTAAATGGTTCCCAGACAGAGTGTGTAAGGGGAAAGGTGTGTATCCCAAAAATTAATTTCCCATAGGAAACCATTAAAATGAGAATAATCCGTTCCCAGGTCCCCATAAAACATAATTTTCGACTTTCTAAGCCTTAAAACTACACAAAATATACCTTATTTTATGTATAATAAATATGCTATGGTATTATAATTAAAGAAATAAACTGTACTGTATAATAGAGTCATTTTATTTTCGTTGATGGCACGTAGCCTTCTTTCACCATCATGAGGAATGATCCCTTGAAGGTGCTTTCTCTGCGATAATTTTACCTTGTTCCTCATCAATTGTGTACTGTTTAGCTGGGTTGATATGTGTACAGATGGATTGTCCGGGTTATTTGTGGAGCCTGATTGATGGGAATTTTAACCTTGCAGTCTACACCCTGCCTTTGAACTATCAAAGTTGAAACAAGTCCAAATTTCACTGTTTTCTATCTATTTTCTCAGTCTCTCTCTGTCGTCTGCCTGTCTCTTTAATGTTTAAACCACCACCCCTCACTGCTGCGTTCTTGACCAATCACGTGGCTTTAACCGAAGACGGGGAATAGAGGTCAAAAACAGCTGGCTGCCATTTTGTTGTTAGAAGAACGGGCTTGTTCGCGAACGACACTTCACTCATTTAGGCAGCTCCGTGTGTATCCTGAAAAAAGTTCGTATGCCAAGGTA
>NC_142740.1:3935000-3972500 GCF_051943395.1 Hippocampus bargibanti
AAAACTTGAAAAAAAATAAAAATAAAATTAAGATTTCCTGTGCTTTAACCAGCCGGTGTAACTCCTCCGTTCTACTCGATCAGGTGTCATCCTTGCAAAGACGCGTGCTGGAACTCGAGGAGGCTGAGCGTCAGGGCTGGGAGCTCCTCCAGACCCGACAAGTCCAGCAGCAGTTGGTCGACCAGAAGCATTGCGATGAGGCTACCCGGCTCCAACGAACCCTGGACGACGCCACCATGCAGACCGGCGAGGTGAACGCCCGACTGGGCCGCGCAGAGGCCGCCGCCCAGGACTTGGAGCGCCGACTGGGAGAGAGCGAAGGCCGGAGACGCCAGCTGGAGCGCAAAGTGTTGGCGGTGGGCTCCGCGTTGCGCCGTCTCCGCTTGTCGTCTCCCAGGAGGAGACTTCCTCTTCAAAAAGGTTTGTGTTGTTGCTTGACGTTGACTTGTCGGAAGGTTTACGCACGCTCGCCGCAGGCTCGGGGGAAGACGGCGTTTTCGCTTCCTGTGCGGATCAAGAACTGGACTTGGACTTCATCCAGGTTGGCCTGCAGGAATTCCAGAGAGAACTCAGGGACACACGGAGAGAAAGAGTATGTTTTCACGTCAACAATGCACGCTTGCATATACGTGATGGTTTGAACCCCAAAAATAATAATAATACAGTGATACCTTGGCTTACGAACCTAATTGGTTCCCAGACAGAGTGTGTAAGGCGAAACGTGTGTATCCCAAAAAATAATTTCCCATAGGAAACCATTAAAATGAGAATAATCCGTTCCCAGGTCCCCATAAAACATAATTTTCTACTTTCTAATTTTCTAAAACTTCACAACATATACCTTATTTTATGTATAATAAATGTGCTGTAGTATTATAATTAAAGAAATAAACTGTACTGTATAATAAAGTGGTTTTATTTACGTTTGTGATGGTCGTTGATGGCTTGATGGAATGGAGTGGCCGCTTTCATTAGCATTAAACACTTGATGAGGAACGTAGCCTTCTTATTTCACCACCTTGAGGAATGATCCCTTGTAGGTGCTTTCTCTGCTATAATTTTACCTTGTTCCTCATCAATTGTGTTCTGTTTAGCTGGGTTGACGGCTTTTTGCATCAAGTGTACAGATGGCTTGTGCGGGTTGTTTGTGGAGCCTGATTGATGGGATATTTTAACCTTGCAGTCTACACTCTGCCTTTGAACTATCAAAGTTGAAACTTTGACTGTCGTCTGTCTGTCTCTTTAATGTTTAACCCCCCGCCCCCCTCACTGCTGCGTTCTTGACCAATCACGTGTCCTTAACCGAAGACTTGGGGCGGGGAATAGAGGACCAAATCACTCATTGTGGCATCTCCGTGTGTATCCCGAAAAATAGTTCGTATGCCAAGGTAAAATGTTCATAAATTTAATGTTCGTAAACCGAAAATTCTGCAAGCCACGGGGTTCGCAAACCGAGGTATCACTGTATTCGGCATTTGAAAATATGACATAAAACGCCAGCCCCGAATTTGTTCGGGTTTTTATTTTTTCTTGTTTGGGTGCTGATAAAGCGCTGGCCATGGTCTCTGACGATGTTTTTTCCCTTCCCATAAGGGTGCAGCATTTCCCTTTTTTTCCATGTTAATGCTTTGTTACAGCTTCAGCTGGTTTTAAAGCCCTATATAAATCAATATGTATTGTATTTTGTACAGCCGCCCCCCATTTCACGCTCAGATAACTCCACACCCATGTAATTTAGGAATTAACTATTTCATTCTGATGAAAGAAGAGAGTCTCAGGTTTCTAACACTGCATTGATTGTTTATCTTGAAATTTGAGTGAAAATGACAACAACCCTGGCACTGGAGTGGACACATTATTGCACATCGTCTGGCAGTGAATGAGGTAACAAATCAAGTCAACCATTTAGCGAAAGTATTTGTTGATGCTTTCAGGATGAGTCCGAAGCCCAGCGAATCCTTCTTAGCGAACAGGTGTTAGCGCTCAAGAATAAGTCAGCCAGCGAGGTGACCAAACTTCACAACTCCTTGAAGCAGTTCAAAGACAGTAAGGGAGTGTACGCATGTTCATCCAAGCGCCTCATAAAAAAAAAAGAACATAAACATCGTACTTATTTGCAGGAAACAGGGAGATGGAAGAGCAACTGTGCGAATCCCAGTCCTTACTTTTTATACACCGAGAAGCAGCCGAGCGCGACAAAATGGGCTTGGAGGAGGAGGTGACTCGGCTTCGGTCCGCCCTGCTCGCTTCGCAGGCTCAGTCGAATTCACTGAAGGTGTGTATTAAGACGGTGGGATGCAGAAATGATGAAGAGGGTGCACAATTTTTTTATTTCATGCTTGTCTGTGACTGTAAAGTGTCTTTGAGAGCTTTGAAAGGCGCTTAAAATGTAATGTATTATTATTATTATTATTATTATTATTATTATTAGTATTAGTATTTTTAATTTATTATCAATTATTATTATTACTATTATTATTATCAATGTCATTTTGTTATTGCTCGTAGTAGAGAAAACTACACAAATAGTTATAGAGGGGAGGTGGTTTAAACATTAAAGAGACATTTAGATGACAGAGTGAGAAAATGGATAGAAAACAGTGAAATTTGGACTCGTTTCAACTTTGATAGTTCAAAGGCAGAGTGTAGACTGCAAGGTTAAAATATCCCATCAATCAGGCTCCACAAATAACTCGCACAAGCCATCTGTACACTTGATGCAAAAAGCTATCAACCCAGCTAAACAGAACACAATTGATGAGGAACTAGATAAAATTATCGCAGAGAAAGTACCTCCAAGGGATCATTCTTCAAGGTGGTGAAAGAAGGTTACGTTCCTCATCAAGTGTTTTATGCTGATGAAACCGGCCACTCCATTCCATCAAGCCATCAATGACCATCACAAAGGGAAATAAAACGACTTTATTAGACACTACAGTTTGTTTCTTTAATTATAATACCATATAACATTTATTATACATAAATGCATTATACATATATTATACATATTATACATATACATACATTTAGAAAATTAGAAAGTAGAAAATTATGTTTTATGGGGACCTGGGAACGGATTATTCTCATTTTAATGGTTTCCTATGGGAAATAAATATTTGGGATACACACTTTTTGCCTTGCACACTCTGTCTGGGAACCAATTAAGTTTGTAAGCCAAGGTATTACTGTACTTTGTCTTTTTCCCCTCCAACACCCCCACTTGCAATTTTTCTGCTGTAGATTGCAAATTTCCCCATTGTAGGACTATTAAAGCCTTTCTAATTTTGATTCTGAATAAGCCCTCGTCCGTCACTATTCTGGACTGACATTTTGATAATTCTGTTCAAGGATAAACTGGATTGCTCCCAGGCTCACGCGCACACGGAAAACGAGAGACTAAAAGAATCCCTGGAGGATTCCCAAAGTCGTATAATCCGCCTGGAGCTCGATCGCTGCTCTTTGGAGTCCGAACTGCAGCGCACCCGCCAAATCGCATCTGAGCTGGAGTCGGAGACAACGACGTTACGGGGTAATCTAGCCGAGGTCTCCAGGAAACTCCGAGGCAACGAGGCGGCGCTGAGGGCCGGCAAGGAACGGCAGAGCGCGGCGCTGGCCCGGGCCGAGCGGCGCCAGGGGCAATTGGGTGAGCGGGTGCGAGCTTTGAGCGCCACGCTGAGCGAGCAGAGCGGCGGCGAGGGGGCGCTGCGGGAGAATCTGAAGCAGCTGCAGAGGACCATGACTGACGGCGAGACAGAACGACGACTAATGCAGGTTTTTACTGACCTCCATGAAAAATTTGATCCATCTTCGTCCTTCTCAATACCTTATGAACTTAATCGGTTTCCGGAAAGTGTGTGTAAGGCGAAAAATGTGTCTTCCAAACATTAATTTCCCATAGGAAACCATTAAAAATGAGAATAATCCGTTCCCAGGTCCCCATAAAACATAATTTTCTACGGAATAAGTCTTAAAACTACACAAAATATACCTTATTTTACGTATAATAAATGTGCTATTGTATTGTTAAAATTAAAGATTAAATTAGAAATTTAAAAAAATGTAAATTAAAGAAATAAACTGTATAATAAAGTTGTTTTATTTACCTTTGTGATGCTCGTTGATGTAGTTGTCTCTTGATGATATCCGAGTGAAGTTGCCGTGCTTACTCGGCGATAATACCCTCACTCGCACTGTCCCCTGCTAGGTGATTTTCGTTAATCCAAATAAGCAGATGTTTTTCAACTTCTTCTATTGCCTGAGACCGTTGCTTAGAAAACACAGAAACACCCTTAGCCACACGTAGCAATGGTCGACTTAGCATACAGCTACTGCGACGAAGTCACACAAACGCACAAAGTTTTTTGATGATCTTCTTCTGCTCAACCGTAATTTTCTTTTGTGTCCTTAACACTAGCCTGTGGTAGGGTCTTTTTCGGTCCCAAAAATAGCAAAAGTATCCACTCGATAACAAACCACATCTGCACTGAGTGCACTCAAAGAAAGTGGGTGTGGAAAAGTAGTCACGGTGGCGCTGTTCGACCGTTTGGTTTGGTGTTCTTCCGCCGAAAACTAGTCCGTCAGCCATTGTGGCGCTCTGTGTGTTTCCCAAAAAGTAGTTTGTATGCTAAGATTATATTCTCGCGAATTTAATGTTCGTAAGGTGAAAAGTTCTTCCGCTAAAGTGTTCATAAACTGAGGTATCACTGTATGACAAAAATTTAAAATTAGTGACCGAGATTGACAATGTAAATTTATTTCAAACATGTGTTTCAAATTAAAATCAAAGGAGACCTTTTGTCGGTCGAATTGATTCCGGGTGACGCTGAACATACCACTAACTCTGACCAACGTGAGCTTTGATCCCAACATCCCGATATGTGACATGGCAGGATCGTCTGGACGAAAGCCGAGATGCCCTGGCGGAGAGCAAGAAGCTGAACCGCTCTCTGACGGAACGCATTCGGACACTTCAGAGGCAACAGGAGGAATCGGAGCAGAGCAACTGCGAGCTAGAAAAACACAACAAGAGCCTGCAGCAGGTTAGAACATCAGATGAGGTACCGTTTGACCTTGACTGGGTTCTTCCCGTTGCATTTGGTACTTACCAATCACTCCAGTGACAGGGTTTTTGTCATTTTTACTCAAATTGCAGGACCCACGGAATATTTATTAGTTTTAGGACTACATAAACAATCAATGCAGTGTAAAAAACCTAAGACTCTTTTCTTTCATCAGAAATAAAGAGTTAATTCCTAAATTACAGTAAAGTCTCGTTATATCGATATGGGTTATATCGATAGTACTGCTTATTACGATACTACAGTAAAGTCTCGTTATATCGATATCGGATATATCGATAGTCCCGGTTATATCGATACTATTTCTATGCACGCACTGACAAAAATTACATGCAAACAGGGTCGGATATATCGATAGTCCCGGTTATATCGATATTTTTTCGGACTCCCTTGAATATCGATATAACGAGACTTTACTGTATTTCTATGAATGCAAGGAGAAAATTTACATGCCGCAGGATCGGATATATCGATAGTCCGGTTATATCGATATTTTTTCCGACTCCCGAGAATATCGATATAACGAGACTTTACTGTATTATTATTATTGTTATTATTATTAAAATAAGGTATATTTTGTCTAGTTTTAAGGTTTATTCCATAGAAAAGTATGTTTTTTGGGTACCTGGGAACGGATTATTCTCATTTAATGGTTTCCTATGGGAAATAAATGTTTGGAAGACTAACTTTTCGCCTTAAACACACTTTCTGGGAACCAATTAAATTCGTAAACTAAGGTATCACCGTCTATGTAAAAACTTAAAACTTGCATATGCTAATTTTTTCTACCACATGATGGCAGATGGTGAAACGCCTCATCGGGCAGAGCTCGTCGGCTTCATCGGATTCTCTTGAAACATCCCAAGCTAAGTGTCCCAAAGCACCAGATGAAATCATCATGGCGATCGGTCCTTTTCGCCAACAAAACGTAAGTCACACATTCTGCTATCTTCTCGGGATCCATAATAGGCTGACACGCCCCAAATTAAAAATACAGTGAGACCTCAACTTACGAACTCAATTGGTTCCCAGACAGAGTGTGTAAGGCAAAAAGTGTGTATCTCAAAAAAAAAATCCCATAGGAAACCATTAAAATGAGAATAATCCGTTCCCAGGTCCCCATAAAATAATTTTCTACTTTCTAATTTTCTAAGCCTTAAAACTACACGAAATACAGGGGGACCTTGGCTTATGAACTTAATTGGTTCCGTTCCCGGGTTTCCATAAAATATACTTTTCAACTAAATAAGCCTTAAAACTACACACAACATACCTTATTCTATGTATAATAAATGTGCTATTGTATTGTAATGAAAGAAATACACTGCATTGTATCATAAAGTCACTTTATTTTATTTTTTTGTGATGGTCATTTATGGCTTGATGGAATGGCGTTGGAGGTCGAAGGTCAAAGGAAATTGCTGTTTGGAAAGAGAGGCGCATGACATGAGGACTGTAATTAAAGAAATAAACTGTGCTCTGAAATAAAGTTGTATTGACCTTTTTGATGGTCGTTGATGGCTTATGGAAGGAGAGTCACCTTCCATAAGGTCTGTTGGTAACTTAACCTCTGGTGCTGTTCGGTCGTGTGCTTCCGCCGAAGATCACTCCGCCAGCCGTGGTGGGTGTGTATTATGAAAATAGTGCTTATTATAAGGTTTAATGTTCATAAATTTGACGTTTGTAAGACGAAAAGTTTGTAAGTTGAGGTCTCACTGTACATTGATAATCAATATGCTGATCTCAATCCCGATTTGACAGGCGGACATTTTGCCATGGAAAATCCTAAGTCTTTGCAAGACAATGCAACAACCCCACCTCGTAAATAACCAACCAGTTTCCACTCTTCACAGAGTCAAAAATGGCTACACGCTGCTCAACCGGAGAGCAAGGTGCGAAATCTGGAAAGCAAGGTGAAGAACTTACAGGTGGCGCAGGCGTCCGCGCTTATCCAGCGGCTGGATGAGGACATGCGCAAAAGACCCGGCGCGCACTCAAGTATGTAGCCACTGCCACATGTGGATAACAACCAAGATGCTCTTGTTTACAACTTTGGACTGACTGGAGTGGACGGGACGAACTGTTCGATTTTTTTCCTCTGGATGACAAACGCTCCCATGTGGGTGCGGGACATTAAGGTTATCAATCACAAACGGGGTTGCGGGCGCTAATGTAAAAAAAAAAAATACAGTTACGATGTAGCTAGTAACCTTTACTACGGTCGGGGTTCGTAAAGCTTTTCAAGTGGACATGAAAGACAATATGGGGTTTATTTGACTCCCTTTTGTGCGATTTTTCTTGACATTTTTACACTGCTTTTTGTGTGGCTTTATTGGGAGGGGGGTGAAGGGGTGGCGGCTTTTGGGTTACATCTCAGGATGGGATTCCATGTGGGATAGAAGTGTTTCTAAGAACACGCTAACCCATGAACTCGTTCACTGCTATTGCCGAATTTATTCAGGAATTGAAAATTGAAATTGAAAAACATTTAATTTTTAAGCGCCTTTCAAAACTCTCAAGGTCACTTCACAGTCACAGGATGGGTTTTTCTGTCGGGTGAGCAGTGGCAGCCACACACGCCAGCGTTCACTCAAACCCGGAAGTAACTCAGATGGAAAGTTAGCTAGCTAATAGCCAGTTAGATAGCCAGATAGCTAATAGCTAGTCAGCTAGCTAATAGATAGCCAGCTAGATAGCTAATAGATAGCCAGCTAGATAGCTAATAGCTAGCATATGGATAGAAAATAGACAGCCAGCTAGGTAGCCAGCCAGATAGCTAGTTAGCAAATAGATTGGATGTATCTCTTATTATACCATAATAATAATAATAATAATTAATAATAATAATACATTTAATTTTTAAGCGCCTTTCAAAACTCTCAAGGTCACTTCACAGTCACAGGATGGGTTTTTCTGTCGGGTGAGCAGTGGCAGCCACACACGCCAGCGTTCACTCAAACCCGGAAGTAACTCAGATAGAAAGTTAGCTAGCTAATAGCCAGTTAGATAGCCAGATAGCTAATAGCTACTCAGCTAGCTAATAGATAGCCAGCTAGATAGCTAATAGATAGCCAGCTAGATAGCTAATAGCTAGCATATAGATAGAAAATAGACAGCCAGCTAGGTAGCCAGCCAGATAGCCAGCCAGATAGCTAGTTAGCAAATAGATTGGATGTATCTCTTATTATATAATAATAATAATAATAATAATAATAATAATAATACATTTAATTTTTAAGCGCCTTTCAAAACTCTCAAGGTCACTTCACAGTCACAGGATGGGTTTTTCTGTCGGGTGAGCAGTGGCAGCCACACACGCCAGCGTTCACTCAAACCCGGAAGTAACTCAGATAGAAAGTTAGCTAGCTAATAGCCAGTTAGATAGCCAGATAGCTAATAGCTACTCAGCTAGCTAATGGATAGCCAGCTAGATAGCTAATAGATAGCCAGCTAGATAGCTAATAGCTAGCATATGAATAGAAAATAGACAGCCAGCTAGGTAGCCTGCCAGATAGCTAGTTAGCAAATAGATTGGATGTATCTCTTATTATATCATAATAATAATAATAATAATAATAATAATAATAATAATAATAATAATAATACATTTCATTTATAAGCGCCTTTCAAAACTCTCAAGGTCACTTTACAGCTAGCTAGCTAACGGATAACTAATAAATAGCTAATAGATATCCAGATGGCCAACAGCTTGTCAGCTAACAGCCAGCTAGACAGCTAATAGCTAGCTAGCTAGCCAAATGGATAGCTAATAAATAGCTAATAGATAGCCAGCTAGACAGGCAGCCAGAGAGCTAATAGATATTCAGCCAGTCAGACAGCTAGCTAGCCAGCCAACCAGATAACCAGCCAGCGAGCCAACCAGAAAGCCAGCTAAGCAGTCAACCAGATTTTAGTTGAGAATGAAGTTGTGTCATATTTTATGAAAATGGCTGAAACAGTCAGCCTTCTCACAGCATGAAAAGCATGATGTAGAGCGCCATTCTTGGATTTGTTGGTTTGTTTTTTTCTTGCGATAAGGGGGCGGGGGGTGTTTTCTTGCTTCGGTCAGACCTCTGGCAATGTTTTTCCCACCCACGAGGGGGCAGGATTTAACTTTTGTACAGCCGCCCACACTTTCAATGCAGATAACTCTACAACCAAGTAAGCTCGAAATAATATGCATATACTGTACGTTATAGCTTCAGCTGTTGTTAAAGCGCTATATAAATCTATAGGTAAGCACTGCATTGTATTTTGGACAGCCATTTTCAAGCTCAGATAACTACAGACCCGTATAATTTAGGAATTAACAGCATTTTTTTCTGATGAAAGAATATTCTGTGAGTCCTGTAATTTGAGTGAAAATGACAAAAACCCTGGCACTGGAGTGGACACATTTTTGCAAATCGTATGGCAGTGAATGAGTTACATTAAAATGAATAAATAAATACAAAAATACATAAATAAAGACATACATAAATAAATAAATGAACAGGTGGACACATTTTTGAATATCATATGGCAATGAATGAGTTAAATTTAAAAAAATAAATAAACAAGTAAATAAATAATAAAATACACACAAAGTAGATAAATAAATAAACAAATAAATGAATACGAATATGTATTAATGTACTAATCAATTAACTTAGTATTTTTTATTAATTTATATATTAAATAATTTAAATTAGTCAATTAATTAATTAATAAAATGATACATTAATGGATGAATCAATGAAATAATTACTGAATTTATTAATGCATTAATAAATAAAAATTCCCACAAACTATTTTCAATTTTGATACTACAGTAAAGTCTCGTTATATCGATATTCAAGGGAGTCCGAAAAAATATCGATATAACCGGGACTATCGATATAACCGACCCTGTTTGCATGTAATTTTCTCCGTGCGCGCATAGAAATAGTATCGATATAACCGGGACTATCGATATATCCGATATCGATATAACGAGACTTTACTGTATGTTAATGTGCCTTCCTGCATTTTTAATAATAACAATAATAATAATAATTAGTGTATTTTAATTTCACTTGGATACACAAACTTTTTAGTGTGTCATTTAGTGTTCAAATGTAACAGTAGTTCTTTTCGAAACTTATCTGCAACGGTGGTCCTCACTCCTTATCTGGAGTTATCCGGACCTCACAATACCGTGGAAACAGGAATGTGTGTGTGTGTGTGTGTCTGTGTGTGTGTGTGTGTGTGTGCGTGGGCGCGTGCGTGTGTGTGTGTGTGTGTGTGGTTAATGGGAGGAAAAAGTAGATACCACAAAAAGTTATCCGGACCTCACAAAACCTTTGAAACAGGAATATATGTGTGTGTGTATGTGTGTGTGCATGTGTGTACTTGTTTCATGAGTGCGCCTCCTTGTGTGCTTTTCCCTCGAGTGGCCAGGTTGGACTTCCAGCGCCTTTGATTTCCCATAGCCCCACCCCCTTAGCCTGTGCTTCAGTTTCCCACCTCCTTGTCGCCATTGGCTGGCACCGGCTAATTATGCAAGGTGGTCTATCCCAGCTAGGGGGGGGTTGTTTGGGGGGGTGCGTAGGTGTGGCTAAATAGTGAAAGAAGTCCTTTAGCAGGCTTAGAATAGAGCGCTTTTATTGAGGATATCTCACAAGCTCAGTCATCAGGGAACCCCCCCCCCCTTTTACAAAAATAAAACAACATTGCAGGATTGCCCCCCCCTCCCCCACCACCACCACCGCCACCACCTCTCGGCTCGTTCATTCCCTGACCAGTATGCAAGGAATCCCCAGTATTCCTCAGACGGCGCGGAGCTGAAGGACCCCGGCGTGAAACTCTCCGAAACGACTTGTTCCCCCCCTCCCGAGGTGGGTTCGAGTCGGGGGGCCTCCTCCATCCGCTCACCCCCCCCTCCCCCCACCTTAGGGTGGCTGAGGCCATGCCGCCGCTGTTTTCCATGCTATGCGTCCTGCCGCTGCTGCTGTTGCTGCCGCCTGGAGGGACGGAGGCGGCCGTGCCCCTAGAAGATTTCTACCCCTTCGGTCCGGCGCGGGGGGACGTGCAGACGGTGGCCCAGGACGACGGAGGCTCGGGACTCGTGGACATCTCGGTGGCGTTCCCTTTCTTCGGAGAAAAGCACACGGGGCTCTATGTGAGTGTGTTTACGTCTTTTTTTACTACATGCGTGTGTGTGTGTGTGTGTGGACTTGGCGAGGCAAAGTGACAGGACCCCCGAGGGGGGATGCGATGGGGTAAGGGTGGCTATGGGCCAAGTACAACACTGCGGAGTTTGTGCATGTTTTGTTTCGCCTCTAGGTGGCTGCAAAAAATCGGACTTTTTAAAGTTTTCTACAACTGAGAAACTCACCGCGTGGCTCTAGATCACAGGTGTCAAAGTCAAGGCCCGCGGGCCAAATCCGGCCCGCCACATCGTTTTATTTCGGCCCGCGAAAGCAAATCAAACTTGTTAAATTCCATGATGATTGCTAAAATCTGAGCCAAAATGTCATATTTTTGGATGTCAACCACAATAAAAGTCATTATTCTTGACTTCAGATTTGAAAACGACTTATTCATTAATTTGCTGTGTGCTCTATATGTAATACAGTAAAGTCTCGTTATATCGATATTCAAGGGAGTCCGAAAAAATATCAATATAACCGGGACTATCGATATATCCGACCCTGTTTGCATGTAATTTTCTCCGTGCGTGCATAGAAATAGTATCGATATAACCGGGACTATCGATATATCCGATATCGATATAACGAGACTTTACTGTATTTGAAGGGATTTAAACATTCTAATGGGTTCCCCAAATTCATAACGGCCCTCGAGAGGAAACCATAACTACAATGTGGCCCGCGGCAAAAAATGACTTTGACACCCCTGATCTAGATGAACGTAAATGCCTTTTTGTTGTTTTGTATTGGACACGAAATTAGCATTCGCACTCTCTATAAACACAGATCCACCATTCGTGTTTATGTGTGCGATTTCGGCACTTTTCCGAGTTCCATATTGGTATTTTTCTCCTTCATCTGCTCAGCCCAAAATCCACTTTTTGAAGCGTCATCTTTGACTTAAAAGCTGTGCTGAACTGTAATCTATCTACTGCCATTTACTGGGATCTTTTAGACCTAATAGTCGCTAAATAGAGGTACAGTGATACCTTGGCTTACGAACTTAATTGGTTCCCAGACAAAGTGTGTAAGGCGAAAAGTGTGTATCCCAAAAATTTATTTCCCATAGGAAACCATTCAAATTAGAATAATCCGTTCCCAGGTCCCCATAAAACATAATTTTCAACTTTCCAATTTTCTAAGCCTTAAAACTGCACAAAATATGCCCGATTTTTTTGTATAATAAATGTGCTTTAGTATTATAATTAGAGAAATAAACTGTACTATATAATAAAGTAGTTTTATTTACCTTTGTGATGGTCGATGGCTTGATGGAATGGAGTGACCGGTTTCATCAGCATGAAACATTTGATGACGAACGTAGTCTTCTTCTTTCACCCTCTTGAGGAATTATCCCTTATAGGTGCTTTCTCTGCGATAATTTTATCGAGTTCCTCATCAATTGTGTTCTGTTTAGCTGGGTTGATAGCTTTTTGCATCAAGTGTACAGATGGCTTGTGTGGGTTATTTGCAGAGCCTGATTGATGGGATATTTTAACCTTGCAGTCTACACTCTGCTTTTGAACTATCGAAGTTGAAACGAGTCCAAATTTCACTGTTTTCTATCCATTTTGTCACTCTCTGTCATCTGCCTGTCTCTTTAATGTGTACCCCCCCCCCTACTGCTGCGTTCTTGACCAATCACGTGGCTTTACCCTAAGACTGGGGGTGGGGAATAGAGGACAAAAACAGTCGGCTGCCATCTTCTTGTTAGGAGAACGGGCTCGTTCGGCAACAACACATCAATCATTGTGGCGCTCCGTGTCTATCCCGAAAAATAGTTTGTATGCCAAGGTAAAATTTTCATAAATGTAACGTTCGTAAACCGAAAAGTTCATAAGCCAAGGGGTTCGTAAACCGAGGTATCACTGTATTTTTCTCCTTCATAATTGATGTAGTAACCATGAGATCCACCTTTTGAAGGTTCATCTTCAACTTAAAAGCTGTGCTGAACTGTAATCTATCTACTGCCATCTACAAGGATCTTTTAGCCATAACAGTGGCTAAATAGTGGTGTTTTTCTCCTTCACAATTGATGTGGTAAATCTAAAATCCACCTTTTGAAGCTTCGTCTTCAACTTAAAAGCTGTGCTGAACTGTCATATCTACTGCCAGCTACAGGGATCTTTTAACGATCATCTTCTCACTATAACTAATAGTATAATAGTATATAATAATAGTGGCTAAATAGTGATATTTCCTCCATAATTGATGTTGTAAGCTTGAGATCCACCTTTTGAAGCTTCATCTTCAACTTAAAAGCTGTGCTGAACTTAATCTATCTACTGTCATCGACAAGGGATCTTTGGGTCATAATAGTGGCTTACAAACTCGGTTTTCCAAACTAGTTTAGTGGGAGAGTTTCTTCCACACCTATTAATTAAAAAACAAATGCACCAATTTTTTTCTGCTCAAAATATAACCTTTTATTTTGAAATATATTTTTAAAAAAGTTGACCAAAATACACATTTTTTTAAACAAATCAGATTTTTCATTTATGAAAGAAAAAAATATATATTTATAAGACAAGATAAATGCAGTTGAGTTGACAAAAAAAAATAATTCGAAATATTTATTTTAAAAAAGACATTTTTCATTGTAAAACATTCTTTTTCTTGAAAAAATAAAAATAAAAAATTATTGCCGTTTACGAAAATATGGGATTTGTTGCTAAAAATTACAATGTTTTCCATCCCCCCTCAAAAATATGATCTTTCTTTAACAAAAAAAAAATCAGGTTGTGTATTTGTGCACATAACCAACCCCCATTTGTACTGTATTACGTTTCCATGCGACCCGCAGAGGAACTTTTCGCCGGCTTTTCACATACACACTTTGATGTGCCTTAAATCAGCACCACCTGTTGTGTGCCGATGCATCCCCTCCTCCTTCTTCTCTTCCTCTTTCTATCTTCAAATGGCCACTAGGGGACGCTGAGGAACCACGTCAACAATGGGCAAAAAAATCAAAAATAATTGCACTGAATTGCAATGAGCTGTAAATAAAACAACATTACTTGTTATGGAACTTTTTTCCCCTCTAAACCTTACGTTGAAATCTCCAAACATCATCCAATGACAACCGGATCAACAAATAATAATTTTGGCGGAAGCTAAGTAGTAAAATCATGGTGCGAAAGTTAAATATGTGACACTTTTGGATTGGATTGGATTAGCCTACATTTCACAACAGAAATGTTATGGAAGGAAGAGGAAAGGATAGGAAGAAGTAGAAAAACTAAATACAGGAGCTGTTGCAATGGCAGTCACTCTCACGGCACCATCAAAATAACAAAAAAAAACAAACTCAAAGAACAAAATAATACGACAAAGGAAAGGATCAAGGCGTCCTTTTCACCAATGGATCAGGGATGTCATAGTGAAATGTGGACATCTGCCTACGAGCTAAATGTTGATAGCAAACACGAAGCTGTAGCATCCATCGACGAGCAGAGATTGTCTCACATCTCCTGTCTCACGTAAATCCGCTTCAATTCCAAGCTGCGACAGTTCCATATTTCTAAATTTGACACAACAAAAAAGCCAATTTCAAAGTCAAAATCAGCTTTATTGTCTAATATGCTAATATGCATGACACTGCTGTAATAAATATGTATACTAATAAATAGTTAAATAAATACATAGATGAATACATAGATATAGATATCTAGCTAGCTAGCCGCTACAAAAGCTAGCTAAAAAGATCTCTAGCTCACTATATTGTCTAGCTGGCTAGCTGTCTATTAGCTATCTAGCTATCTGGCTAGCTATATAGCTATCTAGCTCGCTGGCTATTGGCTACCTATTAGCTAGCTGGCTAGCTTTCTATCTATTTGAGTTACTTCCGTGTTGAGTGAACACTGGCGCGTGTGGCTGCCGCTGCTCACCCACAGGAAAAAAAATATGCTGTGACCGTAAAGTGACCTTGAGAGTTTTGAAAGGCGCTTATAAATGAAAGGTATTATTATTATTATTATTATTATTATTATTATTATTATTATTATTATTACTTGTAACGCTTTCGCTTTGGCCGTGCACGCGCCATTTGGCCTCACTCGTGACTCGTAGTTGTTCAACTAGTATGCCAAAGTTGTTCTACTCAACGGGGGATCCGCGGAATACTAGTAGATGGATGTTAAACTTGGCATCGACAGTGTCAAATAAATGCCTGGAGGGCTTTCCACATGTTGCCTTGCTTTTATTTCGGTCTGTTGCGATTTGACAAACACGGAGCCTCAGTAACTGGGCAGGCTGTCGCTGTGTTGTTGTGCTTATATAATAATAATAATAATAATAATAATAATACGTCTGTGTAAGCTCTCAGTCGTACAGGAGTGGTCCATCGATGAAAAGGTTTCTTCAGCCGTCATCTGTACTTTTTAGTACAGATGACGGCTGAAGAAACCTTCTCATCAATAATAATAATAATAATAATAATACATTTCATTTATAAGCACCTTTCAAAACTCTCAAGGTCACTTTACAGTCACAGGATAAGATTTTCTGTGGGTGAGCAGCGGCAGCCACACCCGCCAGCGTTCACTCAACCCGGAAATAACTCGGATGGAAAGCTAGTTGGCAGCTAATAGATAGCTAAGTAACTCGCATAGAAAGGTTATTGTGAATAGACATCTAATAGATAGCAAAGTAACTCACACGGAAAGCTAGCTAGCTAATAGACATCTAATAGATAGCAAAGTAACTCGGATAGAAAGCTAGCTAGCTAATAGATAGCTAACAGATAGCTAGCAAGGGCTTCATTCAACCCGGAAATAACTCAGGTAGAAAGCTAGCTAGCTAATAGACAGCTAATAGATAGCTAAGTAACTCTGATAGAAATCTAGCTAGCTCATAGACAGCTAATAAATAGCTAAGTAACTCGGATAGAAAGCTAGCTAGCTAATAGACAGCTAATAGATAGCTAAGTAACTCGGATAGAAAGCTCGCTAGCTAATAGAGAGCTAACAGATAGCTAACGATGCCTTCACTCAACCCGGAAATAACTCAGGTAGGAAGCTAGCTAGCTAATAGACAGCTAATAGCTAAATAACTCGGATAGAAAACTTGATAGCTAATAGACAGCTAATAGATAGCTAAGTAACTCGGATAGAAAGCTAGCTTGCTAATAGAAATCTAATAGATAGCAAAGTAACTCGGATAGAAAGCTATCTAGCTAATAGACAGCCAATAGATAGCTAAGTAACTCGGATAGAAAGCTAGCTAATAGACAGTTAATAGATAGCTAAGTAACCTGGATAGAAAGCTAACTACCTAATAGATAGCTAACAAATAGCTAGCAAGACCTTCACTAAACCCGGAAGTAACTCGGATAGAAAGCTAGCTAGCTAATAGATCGCTAACAGATAGCTAGCTAAGCCTTCACTCAACCCGGAAGTAACTCGGATAGAAAGCTAGCTAGCTAATAGATCGCTAACAGATAGCTAGCTAAGCTTTCACTCAACCCGGAAGTAACTCGGATAGAAAGCTAGCTAGCTAATAGACAGCTAATAGATAGCTAAGTAACTTGGATAGAAAGCTAACTACCTAATAGATAGCTAACAAATAGCTAGCAAGACCTTCACTAAACCCGGAAGTAACTCGGATAGAAAGCCAGCTAGCTAATAGATCGCTAACAGATAGCTAGCTAAGCCTTCACTCAACCCGGAAGTAACTCGGATAGAAAGCTAGCTAGCTTTTCGAGCTCACGAACAGATAGCTAGCTAGCTAGGCCTTCACTCATTTTGTGAGTGAGAGTGTTCACATGTTGCCGTGGGACCCCCCCCCCCGCCCCACCCCGAAGAAAAAAAACCTTCCCTCCATCACCCCTCCTCCTCCCTCGCCTCAGATAACATGGCAGGGGTCTTCCCCATGGAACTGTCCAGCTGCTTTATCTTAGAAATGACCAATCAAGGCTTAACGCAAGCCAGATGTCAGTCCCGTGCTCTACGGTCCACCCCCCCCCAACCCCCCAGCCCCTCATATTTTTTTTTTTTTGGCCATACTTTTTAAATGCGGGGGTTCGGGAGCCTGAAGGTCAAGGAGGACAGAGCACATGTTTGGAAGCAGATGTGAGCGAGAGATAGTTACGATCTGCCGCTTTTTATTGCAGGCGAAAGTGGAGAGAACCAAGTCGTATAGGCGTTGCCGCGGCGTCAAGCGCATGATGCTTGCACGTACGAGTTTACATATCTGGTCACCATCTGCAAGCGCTCATTTACAAACATGTTTTGTTTTTTTCAACTCAACAGCCAAGAATAGCCTAGCTTAGCATATTTTAGCATAGCGTTTGGAGGCTAAAAACAGGTAGCCTTGTCTTGTTTAAAGTAATTACTCAACTTTTATATATTATACTATATCTAGATATCACTCCACTTGTTAGCTTATTTTAACTCATTCACTGCCAGACGATGCGCAAAAAATGCGTCCACTCCAGTGCCAGGGTTTTTGTCATTATCACTCAAATTCCAGGATCTACAAAATATTGAGTTCTGGGAATGTATAAATATTCAATTAGGCATAAGAAACCTTAGACTCTCTTCTTCCATCATAAATAGTTAATTCCTAAGTTTTATGGGTCTGGAGTTATTTGAGCTTGAAATGTGGGCGGCTGTACAAAACACAATATATAATAATAATAATAATAATAATAATAATAATAATAATAATAATAATACATTTAATGTTATCTATCTAGTGCTATCTATTTGCTCTCTATTAGCTAGCTATTAGCTGTCTAGCTGGCTCGCTAGCTAAAAAAAAAAGAGTTAATTGCTAAATTATATGGGTGTGAAGTTATCTGAGCTTGAAATGATGCCGGCTGTACAAAAGGCAAATGCTGCCGCCTTGTGGATTGGGAAAAAAAAAATGTTGCTAGAGGTCTGACCAGCACTTTATCGCCAACACCCCCGGAGGGAAAATCAAAGCCCAAACAAATTTGTAACAAAAATGTAGTTAATTCCTAAATTATATGGGTTTAGAGTTATATGAGCTTGAAATGAAGGCGGATGTCCAAAATACAATACAATACATAAATATTGATAAACATTCAATGCAGCGTAAGAAACATTACACTTTCTTCTTTCAACAGAAAATAAGTTAATTCCTAAATTATTTGTATCTGGAGTTATATGAGTCCAAAATACAATGCAATACATACATATTGGTTTATATAGCAGTTTAACAACGACTGAAGCTGGAATAAATCGCTAAAATGGAAAAAAATGGAAATCTTGCCCCCTCATGGAAGAAAAAAAAACATTGCCATAGGTCTGACCACCGCTTTATCGGCACCCAAGCATGTAAAAACAAAACATTCTGGAATGTCGCTCTACGTCATATTTTCAATTTTTCCTGAATGAATTTGTGAATGGCAGTGAATGAATTAGCATAACTTGAAGTTAAACAAGCAATGAAAAGGCACAGAAGCTATGTGTCACTTAGCTTAGCATAGCCAATAAAAGCTAAAAAAAACAAGCAGAAATGAGTGAAAATAAGTTGCGGTATTTGCTCCCGGGGGTTTGTGGGGTCGGCCTTCTTTCCATCTTGTGGTCCTCTGCCCAGTAATGACTCAACTCGCTTTACATGTCGGCGTATACGTATATTTATACTGTCACTGAGCTTAGCATAATCACAGACTGCTATAAGTTGCGGTTTTAGCTTGGGGGAAACCCTCTTGTTGTACCGTGATCAACTGCAGGCTTCAAAATGTAAACAACGGCATGTAAATAAAAATCTTTCGCGAAATCTCCCTTTTCATCGTGACTCTAGCAGGGGTGTCAAAGTCGTTTTTTTGCCGCGGGCCACATTGTAGTTATGGTTTCCTCTTGAGGGCCGTTATGAATTTGGGGAACTCATTAGAATGTTTAAATCCCTTCAAATATTACATATAGAGCACACAGCAAATTAATGAATAACTCGTTTTCAAATCTGAAGTCAAGAATAATGACTTTTATTGTGGTTGAAATCCAAAAATATGACATTTTGGCTCAGATTTTAGCAATCATCATGGAATTTAACAAGTTTGATTTGCTTTCGCGGGCCGAAAAAAATGATGTGGCGGACCGGATTTGGCCCTCGGGCCTTGACTTTGACACCCGTGCTCTAGAGCAACTTAATCCCCTCCACATATTACATGGAAAGTAGACAAAAAAAATAATGAATAACTAGTTTTCAAATCTGAAGTCAAAAAAGATGACACAAACACATTTAAATTTAGGTTCGGGCTTTAGCAAGCATCATTACATTTTTTGCATGCACAAGTTTGATTTGCCTTCGTGGGCCGAATAAAATGAGGTGGCGGGCCATATTTGGCACGCGGGCTTTGAATTGGACACCAGTGCTCTAGACTCGCAGGCCTTTTGCAGGGGATTAATAATATATGACTGATGACTGTTACAATCGATGTCTATATGTCCAGTCCATTGCTTAAAAGGGTCACAGCACCGCTTTTCACATTTTATCTCGAGTCACTTTTCACAAAAAAAAATTAATGAATAACTAGTTTTCAAATCTGAAGTCCAAAATAATGACTGTAATTGTGGTTTATATATGACAAATTGAAATTTTATTAATAATAACAATAAATTTAATTTCTAATCACCTTTCAAAACTCTCAAGGTTGCTTTACAGTCACTGGATAAGTTTCTCTGTGTGGTGAGCAGCGGCCAGCATTCACTCAACCCGGAAGTAACCCAAATAGATAGAAAGCTAGCTAGCTTTCTATCTATTTGATAGAAACAGATAGTTAGCTAGATAGCTAGCCAGACTACCAACAGATAGCTAATATATAGCTAGCTAGATAGCTATCTAGCCAGCTAGACCACTAATAGATAGCTAATATATAGCTGTCTAGATAGTTAGCCAGCCAGCTAGACCGCTAATAGATAGCTAATAGCTAGCAAATAATAATAATAATAATACTATTTTTTTTTTCTAAGCGCCTTTCAAAACTCTCAAGGTCGCTCTACAGTCACTGGGTACGTTTTTCTATGGGTGAGCAGCGGCAGCCACACGCGCCAGCATTCACTCAACCCGGAATTTCCACCCATCCTTTTTATCAAAGTCAAAGTCAGCTTTTTTGTCAAATATTCTGAAAAAAAAATGCTAATATGCATGACATCTAGCACAGATGAAATTACTGTCCTCTCGGACTCAGCGTGCAAGGCACTTATAATGACTTTAAGAAACATAATAAACACGAAAACTCCAATTTGCCGGGAGAGAGAGGGGAGCCGCTGCGTGTTCACGCGCCGCCATCTTGGGAAAAAAAACATTTTTTTTTCCTTCATTCCTTCCATCCTTTAGCAAGCATTGGACTTAGCAAGCGTCATGAAATTTCACAAGTTTGATTTGCCTACACGGGCCGAATAAAATGATGTGTGGGGCCATGTTTGGCCCGCGGGCCTTGAATTGAACACCAGTGCTCTAGATTCGCAGGATTTTTGCAGGGGATAAATAATATATGACTGACGACTGTTATAATCGATGTTTACATGTTCGATCCGTTGTTTAAAAGGGTCCCAGCACCGCTTTGACATTTTATTTTGCTTTTTATATCACATTTTATTTCGCATTCGCCTCCAACTAGCCGTCGAAAGTCTTATGCAGTAAAATAAGGGAGAAAAAAAAACACTTCTAAAAACCTCACCAGGCCTGTTAATGAGATGTGAGACGTTGTGTTATGTTTGGCAGAAAGCGAACTCGATTTGTCATGACATAAACTGACGAGTTTCCTTAATGAAAAAAAGGAGCCTCGTAATTTCCCGCAGAGTCGCTGCCATATAAAAGTTGTTCCGATGCGGATTTATAAGCCGAAAAAGCCTTTGGAGTAAAGGAAAACGTCCATCTTTTGACAAGAAAGAAGTAGTGTTTCACCTCCTGTTGACGCTTGGGCACCTTCTTCTCCATTTCGGCAGCTTTGCTTTGGCTCAGCGTAAAAACCACATCAAAGTTTGTTGTGTTCTATAAAAGCGCCGATGCCGGCAGAAACGCACCCAAGCTAAATTCCGGATATGTCGGTCTCTCAATAACACCCCCCCCCACCATCACCAATCCTCCTCATTTTTTTATTTCAAAAAGAAATATGGACCTAGAGATGTTTCTCCCGTGAACTTGACCTTGGCGCTGTTTCGATACAACAACGGCGAGCCGCACTTGAACTCGTTCACTTTCTCATCAGGCAAAAAGCCTCAGACATCTTGTTCGGATTTTATTTTATTTTATTGTATTTTTTATTTTGAATTTTGAATTTTGTACTTTGTATTTTAAATTTTCAATTTTAAATTTTAAATTTTAAATTTTAAATTTTAAATTTTAAATTTTAAATTTTAAATTATTAATTATTAATTTGTAATTTTTATTTTATTTTATTTTATTTTATTTTATTTTTTATTTTGAATTTTGTACTTTATTTTTAATTTTTAATTTTTAATTTTTAATTTTTAATTTTTAATTTTTAATTTTATTTTATTTTATTTTATTTTATTTTAATTGTTAATTTTTAATTTTTAATTTTTAATTTTTAATTTTTAATTTTTAATTTTGTATTTTATTTTATTTTATTTTAATTTTTAATTTTTAATTTTTAATTTTTAATTTTTAATTTTTAATTTTTAATTTTGTATTTTATTTTATTTTATTTTATTTTGCAAGCAAACAAAACGACTTCATTTTAGTTCAAGGCATTCACTGCATTTACGTAATTCATTACGTAATTGACATGGAGCGCTATTCTCGAATTTGATGTTTTTTTTTCCTGAGGGTGATGATAAAGCGCTGGTAAGCCCTCTGACAATGTTTTTTCCCTTCCACAAGGGGACTGCATTTGCCGAGCAAAAGAGGTTGGTTAAAATATTCTACTTTGTGATGGTGAACCGTTCTAATCCAATATTTATGACAGCAGACGGTTCCCAGACCGTGTGTGTAAGGCGAAAAGTGTGTATCCCCAAAAATAATTTCCCATAGGAAACCATTAAAATGAGAATAATCCGTTCCCAGGTCCCCATAAAACATAATTTTCTACTTTATAATTTTCTAAGCCTTAAAACTACACAAAGTATACCTTATTTTAAGTATGATAAATGTGCTATCGGATTATAATTAAGAAATAAACTGTACTGTATAATAAAGTGATGGTCGTTGATGGTTTGATGGAATGGAGTGGCCGGTTTCATCAGTATTAAACACTTGATGTGGAACGTAGCCTTCTTCTTTTACCATCTTGAGGAATGATCCCTTGTAGGTGCTTTCCCTGCCATAATTTTACCTTGTTCCTCATCAATTGTGTTCTGTTTAGCTGTATCGGGTCTATATTACAGTAAAGTCTCGTTATATCGATATCGGATATATCAATAGTCCCGGTTATATCGATACTATTTCTATGCACGCATGGAGAAAATTACATGCAAACAGGGTCGGATATATCGATAGTCCCGGTTATATCGATATTTTTTCGGACTCCCTTGAATATCGATATAACGAGACTTTACTGTATTTATTCCTATATTGTTGTCAATCCGCTTCTGGTGTTCTGTTCTTAGCTCCTTATAAATAGCCTCATTATTGCTGTTCAGTTCGCTATATGTCAACTATTCTCGCTGCGATGCATTTTTGTGTATAGTGTCAACGTATTCGTGTGCAGTTCGCCCAATGTCATCTGAAGGCCATTTTACACACAAACACATCATTAGCGCTTCAATCTGCAGGCGTGGGAGCTTCACATTCACTCATTCCGCTATCGAATGGGTTGACTTCTGTGCTTACACGCACGTACACACACAGAAACACACACACACACACAGGAGTCCAGGTTCTCACTACATCCCGCTGATGCGAAGGGGACGAAAACTGCGATGGGGATCATAAAACGAGCTTCCGTCCTTGCAGCCAAACAAAACTTCCTGGTCTGTTTTTACACCAAATGATGTCCTAAGGGCGCAAAGTTAAAGTTGGCCGAATGCCTTCCACCGAGTCTCTCCTTTTTAACCTTGCTGTTTTGTTACGTACTGTTTGGCCATGTGGGCACTGAGGCAAAGTTCAATCCTGCCGTGCTAGCTACCTACTTATGTGCCTAACTCCTTTTCTAGTTAGCTTGCTAGCGACCAACTAAGTCCATATCAAGGCAAGGAAACTATGATTTTTTTTTTGTTTGTGTTTAGAAAACTTAAAAGGACACGGTATCCATATTTTTATCTAAAAAAATGTTTTATCACATTAATATATGTTTATTTATGTTATTGTAGGTAACTAGATACCTTCTTATATGGCCACCTGCCTTTCTAGTTAGCGAGCTAGCGACCAACTAACTACATATCTAGACAATGAAACTTTATGTTTTTTGTTTGTTTGGAAAACCATAAAGGACAGGTTATCTATTCTTTTAAATATAAAAAAAAATATGTTCTCTCACATTGATGTACGTTTACTTATGTTAACGTAGGTACCAAGCTACCTATTTATTAGCCTACCTGCATTCCTCGTTAGCTAGCTAGCCACCAACTAACTACATATCTAGGCAATGAAACTTTATTTGTTTTTATTGTTTGTGTTTGGAAACCTTAAAAGGACAGAGTATCTATTTTTTTTACTATAAAAAAAGTTCTATCACATGAATGTATGTTATTGTAGGTACCTAGCTACCTACTTATATGGCTACCTCCCTTTCTAGTTAGCTAGCTAGCGACCAACTAACTACTTATCTTCTCCAGGAAACTTTTTTATGTTGTTGTTTTTTTTGTGTTGAGAAAACCTTAAAAGGACAGGGTATCTATTTTTTTTTACTATAAAAAAAGTTATATCACAATAATGTATGTTATTGTAGGTACCTAGCAACCTACTTATATGGCTACCTCCTTTTCTAGTTAGCTAGCTAGCGACCAACTAACTACTTATCTTCTCAAGGAAAGTTTTTATGTTGTTGTTTTTCGTGTTGAGAAAACCTTAAAAGGACAGGGTATCTATTTTTTTTACTATAAAAAAAGTTATATCATAATAATGTATGTTATTGTAGGTACCTAGCTACCTACTTATATGGCTACCTCCCTTTCTAGTTAGCTAGCTAGCGACCAACTAACTACTTATGTTCTCAAGGAAACTTTTTATGTTGTTTTTTGTGTTGAGAAAACCTTAAAAGGACAGGGTATCTATTTTTTTTTACTATAAAAAAGTTATATCACATTAATGTATGTTATTGTAGGTACCTAGCTACCTACTTATATGGCTACCTCCTTTTCTAGTTAGCTAGCTAGCGACCAACTAACTACATATCTAGCCAAGGAAACGTAAAAGGACAGTGTATCTATTTTTTAAATGTCAAAAAAACATGTTCTATCATCTTAATGTATGTTTATTTATTGTTATTGACGGTACCTAGCTGCCTACTTGCCTTCCTCGTTAGCTAGCTAGCGACCAACTAACTACATATCGAGGCAAGGAAACTATGATTTTTTTTTTTGTTTTTTTTTAGAAAACCTTAAAAGGACATGGTATTGTTTCTTTTAAATAAGATGTTCTATCACATTAATGTACGGATATTTATGTTATTGTAGGTACCTTGCTACCTATTTATATGGCTCCCTGCCTTACTAGTTAGCTAGCTAGCGACCAACTTTATTCATGTTTTTTTTTGTTTGTGTTTAGAAAACCTTAAAAGGATAAGGTTATTGTAGGTAGCAAAACCTAGTCACTTTTCTAGCATGCTATGTACCTTCCTAGCTAGCTCACTAACTCGCGTCCAACAGCCTACAGACTTATTGACAGTCCTACCATACCTACTGAGTGACGTTAACCACCACATACCTACCAAAGTATTTAGCTTAGCTATCAACGAGTGTTGCTATCGGTACGGAGATAACAAGCTAGCAGGATTTGTAGCTTTTAGGATATCTTTATGATTATGAGAGTTAGGATTTGTAAAATGGAAAATGTGTGAAATGTGCAACCATCTGAATGACTTCCCAGTTGGTAATCAGTTTGCTCAGCTGCAGGCTGTCATTCCTCGGAATAAATAAAACTAGCATGCGCTTGCCATTCGGGAAGTGCAAACAAGGACGACGTTGACTCACAGATAATTCACTTGCCTCCTCCGCAGGTGAACAACAACGGCCTGGTGTCTTTCCTTAGGGAGGTGTCTCAGTTCACGCCAGTTGCATTCCCTATCGCGGGGGACCGCCGGGTCGTGGCGCCTTTCTGGGCCGATGTGGACAACCGGCGGGCGGGAAACGTCTTCTACCGGCAGAGCCACGAGCCTGAGCTTCTACGTCGGGCGGGCAACGACATCAGGATGCATTTTTCAGACTTTCCTGACTTTAACGCTACCTGGGTGCTCGTGTCCACTTGGCACAAAGTCACTTTCTACGGAGGCAGTTCCACCACGCCGGTATGATCTGATAACAACACTCGATTCAAAATGAACGCCACACTTCAGGGTCAACGGCAACAAACTCTGATTTGTTTGTTTTTATCCAGGTGAACACATTCCAAGCGGTACTCATTACTGATGGCGAGGTTTCATTTACCATCTTCCAGTACGGCAACATCACCTGGACCACCGGAAGACATGCCAGTAGCGGGGGAGATGCGGATGGCCTGGGAGGCATTGCAGCGCAGGTAAGCGAGGTTAGCTAGGAGGGGTGTCGCGGGATATATGGGTGACAAGTCCATTGAAATTCGAGAAGTAGAAGGTTTAGTATTTGGAAGTTCTGGAGATTATTGTCAATAGGTGGAAGGAAGGAAGGAAGGAAGGAAGGAAGGAAGGAAGGAAGGAAGGAAGGAAGGAAGGAAGGAAGGAAGGAAGGAAGGAAGGAAGGAAGGAAGGGAGGAAAGATAGACAGAAGGAAAGAAGTATGGGAGGAATTAAGGAAGGAAGGAAGGAAGGAAGGAAGGAAGGAAGGAAGGAAGGAAGGAAGGAAGGAAGGAAGGAAGGAAAGATGGAATGAAAGATGGAAGGAAGGAAGGAAAGATGGAAGGAAGGAAGGAAAGATGGAAGGAAGGAAAGATGGAAGGAAGGAAGGAAGGAAGGAAGGAAGGAAGGAAGGAAGGAAGGAAGGAAGGAAGGAAGGAAGGAAAGATGGAAGGAAGGAAGGAAAGATGGAAGGAAGGAAGGAAGGAAGGAAGTGAGGGAAGGAAGGAAGGAAGGAAGGAAGGAAGGAAGGAAGGAAGGAAGGAAGGAAGGAAGGAAGGAAGGAAGGAAGGAAGGAAGGAAAGATAGACAGAAGGAAAGAAGTATGGGAGGAATTAAGGAAGGAAAGATGGAAGGAAGGAAGGAAGGAAAGATGGAAGGAAAGATGGAAGGAAAGATGGAAGGAAGGAAGGAAGGAAGGAAGGAAGGAAGGAAGGAAGGAAAGAAGGATGGAAGGAATTAAGGAAGGAAAGATGGAAGGAAGTAAAGATGGAAGGATGGAAGGAATTAAGGAAGGAAAGATGGAAGGAAGTAAAGATGGAAGGAAGGAAGGAAGCAAAGAAGGAAGGAAGGAAGGAAAGAAGGATGGAAGGAATTAAGGAAGGAAAGATGGAAGGAAGTAAAGATGGAAGGAAGGAAGGAAGGAAGGAAGGAAGGAAGGAAGGAAGCAAGGAAGGAAGGAAGGAAGGAAGGAAAGATGGAAGGAAGAAAAGATGGAAGGAAAGATGGAAGGAAAGATGGAAGGAAAGATGGAAGGAAGGAAGGAAGGAAGGAAGGAAGGAAGGAAGGAAGGAAGGAAGGAAGGAAGGAAGGAAGGAAGGAAGGAAAGATAGACAGAAGGAAAGAAGTATGGGAGGAATTAAGGAAGGAAAGATGGAAGGAAGGAAGGAAGGAAAGATGGAAGGAAAGATGGAAGGAAAGATGGAAGGAAGGAAGGAAGGAAGGAAGGAAGGAAAGAAGGATGGAAGGAATTAAGGAAGGAAAGATGGAAGGAAGTAAAGATGGAAGGAAGGAAGGAAGCAAAGAAGGAAGGAAGGAAGGAAGGAAAGATGGAAGGAAGAAAAGATGGAAGGAAAGATGGAAGGAAAGATGGAAGGAAAGATGGAAGGAAGGAAGGAAGGAAGGAAGGAAGGAAGGAAGGAAGGAAAGAAGGATGGATGGAATTAAGGAAGGAAAGATGGAAGGAAGTAAAGATGGAAGGAAAGATGGAAGGAAGGAAAGATGGAAGGAAGGAAAGATGGAAGGAAGGAAGGAAGGAAAGATGGAAGGAAGGAAGGAAGGAAAGATGGAAGGAAGTAAGGAAAGTAGTATGGAAGGAAGGCAAGAAGTTGCCTTAACAGAAGTAAGAATGGAGGAAGGAAGGATGGAAGGAACAAAGGATGGCATGAAGGAAGGATGGAAAGATGGAAGAAATTGAGGATGGAAAGATGGAAGGAAGGAAGGAAGGAAAGAAGTATGGAAGGAATTAAGGAGGAATTAAGGAAGAAAGGAAGGAAAGAGGAACGAAAGATGGAAGAAATGAAGGAAAGAAGGAAGGATAGAAGGAAGGAAGGAGTTAAGGATGGAAAGATGGAAGGAATTAAGAAAGAAAGGATAGAAGGAAGGAAGGAATAATGAAAGGATGGGACAATAGAAGGAAGGAAGGAAGGAAGGAAAGGAAAGGAAAGGAAAGGAAAGGAAGAATGGTAGGAAATGAAGTGTATCGTGGTACGACTGGGTCGCACCCAGCAGTCTGTTATTTGGTCACCAGTTAAAAATCCCCCAAATCTCACCAGATGGATTTCATCCAGTCTTCTCGGCAACATCTCTGATTGGCTACCAGACACTAATTAATTCACCGGCTAATTGGATTGGATTGGATATGAATTGCGCCATTTCCGTGCGTCACCGCCCCCTTTACAGGCAGGTTTTAACGCCGGCGACGGCAAGCGATACTTCAACATTCCTGGCTCACGCACCCAAGATGTCAGCCATGTGGAAACCACCACCAACGTGGGCTTCCCGGGCCGTTGGGTTTTTCGCATCGATCACGTCAACGTGGAGGTGGGCACTTGCAACAACTCAGGTAACACCCCCACCCAACCCCCTTTTCTGCCCAACTACGGTAACAAATTTCACACGGTGACTCTTTCGACCCCGCCAGCGTCGGTGTGCCCGCACCTGAGACCGTGTCTTAACGGGGGGCGCTGTATCGACGACTGCATCACGGGAAATCCCTCCTTCACTTGCTCCTGTTTATCGGGATTTACCGGGCGACGATGCCACATAAGTGAGTCCCCTTTCATGCTGTCAAGAGTGTAAAATTGATATATCCTGTATCTGAACCGTGCTTTCAAACAGATATACAGTGATATGATACCTCGGTTTACGAACCCCTTGGCTGACGGAATTTTCGGTTTAAGAACGTTACATTTATGAAAATTTTACCTTGGCATACAAACTTTTTTCATACACGGAGCTGCCACAATGAGTGATGTGTCGTTCGCGAACGAGCCCGTTCTTCTAACAACAAAATGGCAGCCGACTGTTTTTGTCCTATATTCCCCGCCCCCAGTCATCGGTTAAAGCCACGTGATAGGTCAAGAACGCAGCAGTGAGGGGGGGGGGGGGGTGTTTGAACATTAAAGAGACAGGCAGATGACGGTGAGAGAGTTTCAACTTTGATAGTTCAAAGGCAAAGTGTAGACTGCAAGGTTAAAATATCCTATCAATCAGGCTCCACAAATAACCCGCACAAGCCATCTGTACACTTGATGCAAAAAGCTATCAACCCAGCTAAACAGAACACAATTGATGAGGAACTAGATAAAATTATCACAATGAAAGCACCTATGAGGATCATTCCTCAAGATGGTGAAAGAAGAAGGCTACATTGCTCATCAAATGTTTAATGCTGATGAAACCGGCCACTCCATTCCATCAAGCTATCAACGACCATCACAAAGGTAAATAAAACGACCTTATTATACAGTACAGTTTACTTATTTAATTATAATACCATATCACATTTATTATACATAAAATAAGCTATATTTTGTGTAGTTTTAAGGCTTAGAAAGTAGAAAATTACGTTTTATGGGGACCTGGGAACTGATTATTCTCATTTTAATGGTTTCCTATGGGGAATTAATTTTTGGGATACACACTTTTCACATTACACACCCTGTCTGGGAACCAATTAAGTTCGTAAGCCAAGATTAAGTTAATAGATTCAGGTTTTGTAAAAGTCATCACCCCCCCCCCCCCTTTCCTTTTGTAGATGTGGATGAATGCGCTTCGTTACCTTGCCAGAACGGAGGAACGTGTCTCGACCAGGTCAACAGTTTCAGCTGCCAGTGTCCACCTGGATATACCGGGTCTCTGTGTGAAACAGGTACACACCATCATCGCTCATGTGCAAACTATCAATTGGGATGATTAGTAAATAAATTGTGTAAAATAATAAAACATTACAAGATAAATAAATTAGGGTGAATATATTAAAAAAAAGAGGACACTTGGCCCAGCCTCAAAATAATTTTAACTCATTCACTGCCAAACGTGCAAAAATGTGTCCACTCCAGTGCCAGGGTTTTTGTCACTCATATTCCAGGAATCACACAATATTGAGTTTTAGGACGACATAAACATTGGAAGCAGCGTAAGAAAACATAGACTCTCTTCTTTCATCAGAAAAAAAGAGTTAATTCCTAAGTTAGATGGGTTGAGTTATCTGAGCTTGAAATGGGGACGGTTGTCCAAAATACATAAATTATATAAAAAAATAATGCAATACATAAATTAAATAAAAATAATAAAAAAAACTGCAATGAAATAATGCTAAAAAACACATATAATATAATATAATATATAATACAAACAAATATATTACAACAATAACTATAAAATTACAATTACAACAATAAACAAATATATTAAATCATTTGCTGTCAGCAAAAATGTGTCCACTCCATTGCCAGGGTTTTTGTCATTTTCACTGAAATTCCAGGACCCACAGAATATTGAGTTTTATGACTACATAAATATTCAATGCAGTGTAAAAAAACCTTAGACTCTCTTCTTTTATCAGAAAAAAAGAGTTAATTCCTAAGTTAGATGGGTTGAGTTATCTGAGCTTGAAATGGGGACGGTTGTCCAAAATACAATGCAATACAAAAATAAAAAAAAAATAATAAAAAAAACTGCAATGAAATAATGCTAAAAAACAAATTAATATAATATAATATAATATAATATAATATAATATAATATAATATAATATAATATATAATACAAACAAATATATTACAACAATAACAATAAATTTACAATTACAACAATAAACAAATATATTAAATCATTTACTGTCAGCAAAAATGTGTCCACTCCATTGCCAGGGTTTTTGTCATTTTCACTGAAATTCCAGGACCCACAGAATATTGAGTTTTATGACTACATAAACACGATAATTCTTTCATTCTTTACTTGACAAATACATCTAAATATGCTGGAAAAATGGACACGTCCGGTTAAAATAAGATCCATCGATCATTTCTCACGATTCAATTTTGTGTGAACATTCCCACAGCCCGTTTGGTGTGAAGATGTTTTCTGACCCCCTTTTGCGATGCTTCCATTTGACGGCCAGCGGCGCATACTTGCGGCACGAGGGGAGCCGCGTGGCGGATATATCAATCGGCTGAGTAAATATTGAAATATGGATGTAACATTCCGTTGCAGACGTGGACGAGTGCAGGGATGGGCCGTGTCTCAACGGCGCGTTGTGCGTGCAAACCGACGCCAATTTCACCTGCGTGTGCCCGTCGGGTTACACCGGCGTGTTGTGCCAGACAGGTGAGACATAGTTTGTCAAGTCTCCTTTTTTCACTCGGGCTAGTTAAAATTAGCATCATTGTTCAGTGAGAGGCAATGTAGCATGTATTTTGTTACAGTCATAGCTTGGCTTACGAACTTAATTGGTTCCCAGACAGAGTGTGGAAGGCGAAAAGTGTGTATCCCAAAAATTAATTTCCCATAGGAAACCATTAAAATGAGAAGAATCCGTTCCCAGGTCCCCATAAAACATAATTTTCTAATTTTTTAAGCCTTAAAACTACACAAAATATACCTTATTTCATGTCTAATAAATGTGCTATGGTATCATAATTAAAGAAATAAACTGTTCTGTATAATAAAGTCGTTTTATTTACCTTTATGATGGTCGTTGATGGCTCTTCTTTCACCATCTTGAGTAATGATTCCTTGTAGGAGCTTTCTCTGCGATAATTTTACCTAGTTCCTCATTAATTGTGTTCTGTTTAGCTGGGTTGATAGCTTTTTGCATCAGATGGCTTGTGCGGGTTGTTTGTGGAGCCTGATTGATGCGATATTTTAACCTTGCAGTCTACACTCTGCCTTTGAACTATCAAAGTTGAAACTCTCACTGTCATCTGCCGGTCTCTTTAATCTTTCAACCACCCCACCTCACTCCTGCGTTCTTGACCAATCACGTGGCTTTAACCGACGACTGGGTGCGGGGAATAGAGGACAAAAACAGTCGGCTGCCATTTTGTTGTTAGAAGAACAGGCTCGTTCGCGAATGACACATCACTCATTGAGGCAGCTCCGTGTACGAAAAAAGTACGTATGCCAAGGTCAAGTTCGTATGCCAAGGTAAAATTATCATAAATTGAAAGTTCGTAAACCGAAAAGTTCGTAAGCCAATGGGTTCGGCAACCAAGGTGTCACTGTAGATCGAAATCTTGCTAGCTAGATAATGGATAGCAAATAGATAGCCAGATAGCCAACAGCTATCCTACTTGACAGTTTACAGTCAGCCAGCTCGACAGCTAATAGCTAGCCAGCTAGCTATCGGTTAGCTAATAAATAGCTAATAGATAGTCAATGCAGCATGTATTTTGTTATTTTGCAATGTAGCATGTATTTTGTACTTTGTTCTTTTGTTATTCCAATAATAATTTGCATTTTTGTCCCAATTTTGACGTAGAGAAGGACAAATGCAACTCACAGCCTTGCCTGAATGGAGGCCGCTGCATCAATCATGGCAGCAACTTCACCTGCGTTTGTCCCGCGCCATTCACAGGAGTCGTCTGCGAGTCAGGTGAAATTCAGGTCACATTTTCTGCAAGGTATTTTTTTTGGGGGGCGGGGGGGGGGGGGTTATGCTGTCAGACGCGGGCGTCGTGACAAAATAAGTATAATCTAAAAAAACATAATATTAGAATACAGTGAGACCTCAACTTACGAACTTAATTGGTTCCCAGACAGAGTGTGTAAGGCGAAAAGTGTGTATCTCAAAAAAAAAAATTCCCATAGGAAACCATTAAAATGGGAATAATCCGTTCCCGGGTTTCCATAAAATATACTTTTCAACTAAATAAGCCTTAAAACTACACACATCATACCTTATTCTATGCATAATAAATGTGCTATTGTATTGTAATGAAAGAAATACACTGCATTGTATCATAAAGTGACTTTATTTACATTTGTGATGGTCATTTATGGCTTGATGGAATGGCGTTGGAGGTCGAAGGTCAAAGGGAATTGCTGTGGCAATGTTTTACCCTTACACGGGGAGGGGCGGGCAGCATTTTCCTTTTGTACAGCCGTCCCCATTTCAAGCTCAGATAACTCCAGACCCATATAACTTCGGAATTAACTTTTTTTCCTGGCTTGGGTGCCGATAAAGCACTGGCCAGACCTCTGGCCATGTTTTTCCCTTCCACAAGGGGGCATCAATTCCCTTTTTTCCACGTTAGCACTTTTTTTTCAGTGCAAAAGGAAAAGAAGAAGGTTTACCTAGCTATCTAGCTCTAGCTGGCTTTTTGCTAGCTAGCAATTTGCTATCAAGCTCCCTGGCCGGATATCTAGCTAGCTCTGTATATGTATTTATGTATCTATTTATTTATGTATCTTTTTAAATGTGTTTATTTATTTTAAAGACAATATTTACGTAAATGTAGCGATGAGGATTTTGAGCCTGAGTCTTGATGCTATCTATTAGCTAGCAAGCTAGCTTTCTACTTACTTGAGTTTTTCCGGGTTGAGTGAACGCTGGCGCGTGTGACTGCCGCTGCTCACCCACAGAAAAACTGACCCTGTGACTGTAAACAGTGTGATAGTTTTGAAAGGCGCTTATAAATCAAATATATTATTATTATTATTATGTATTAGCTATCTAGCTAGCTTTCTATCTATTTGAGTTACTTCCGGGTTGAGTGAACGCTGGCGCGTGTGGCTGCTGCTGCTCACCCACAGAAAAACTTATCCTGTGACTGTAAAGTGACCTTGAGAGTTTTGAAAGGCGCTTAGAAATCAAATGTATTGTTATTATTATTATTATTATTAGTATTATTATTATTATTATTATTATTATTATTAAAGCGCTATATAAAACAATATATATGTATTGCATTGTATTTTGTACAGCGGCCCCCATTTCAAGCTCAAATCACTGCAGAGTCATATAACTTAGGAATTAACTCTTTTTCTGATGAAAGAGGAGAGTATAAGGTTTCTTACGCTGAATTGAATGTTTATATAGTCCTAAAACTCAATATTCTGTGGGTCCTGGAATTTGAGTGATAATGACAAAAACCCTGGCACTGGAGTGGACACATTTTTGCACATCTGGCAGTGAATGAGTTAAAAGATAATAAAATGCATTCTTTTTTCAATAAGATTGCTTTTTTTAAGTTATCATGAACATAAACATTGATTTTTGTCATTTTATATCCCATAGAGCTGATGGAGCTTCAATCCAATTCAACTGTGTCCCAAAACCAAACCGGTAAGCTCTGAGACGACTTTATCTGACATGTTTGGGTGTGTGTTTTTTTTTTTTTTTTTTTTTTTTTTTGTGGGGGTGTTGCGGATTCATTGTTGTCATGATCAAAAACAACACATTTCAGTTGAGGTAATATTGCTCAATCAAGTTCAAGAAATAATCATTTTAAGGGACAAAAATGATCATTTTGTAACAATGAATGCCTTTTTTTAAGGCCATCAATCATTGTAACCCGAGGCATTGTTGCTTCCTGTAAATATTTGTTTTATAGAGCATTTCTTTTTTATTTTTTTTATTTTTATGAGTTTACCAACAAAAGAGGAAGTGCTTTGTCTAGACGGCTAAATGTTTCTTTATGAGGGGATACCACACTCTGTGGTATTCAAGCTCATAGCTTCCCGCTGCGGAAATATGCGGACACTTATTTGCTACTCTGTAAACAGAGCCGGCACGCCACACTCAGCACCAACAACACAAGAAAGAAGAATAACAGGAATACAGTAAAGTCTCGTTATATCGATATTCAAGGAAGTCCGAAAAAATATCGATATAACCGGGACTATCGATATATCCGACCCTGTTTGCATGTAATTTTCTCCGTGCGTGCATAGAAATAGTATCGATATAACCGGGACTATCGATATATCCAATATCGATATAACGAGACTTTACTGTATATATGATCAGAATTACATTTTCGTAAAGTTGTTAGAAAATAGGACCGAGTGGAGCATAACAACACAAAGACACATAGTCATCCATTCTTCAGCGCTTGCTGTACCCTCTTTGTGACATGAATCAGTTGTAGATGAAAGAGGAGAGGTTCAAAGCGTCCTTTTCACCAGTGGATCAGGGACGTCATGGTGCAATGTGCACGTCTACTACAAGCTAAATTTTGAAAGCGAATACGTAGCTGTAGCATCCATTGGATTAGTTTCGCAGTGGAGAAATTTACATTTCACAGCATCAAAGTGAGGAAAGGAAAGGAAGAAGTAGAAAAAAACAAAATACAGGACTTGCTGGAATGGGCAGCCACTATCGCGGCGCCATCTTGAAGTAAAAAAAAACTAAATAGCAAATAACATAACAAAACAAAGACACAGAGTCATTCATTCTTCAGCGCTTGCTGTACCCTCTTTGTGACATGAAGCAGTTCTAGATGAAAGAGGCGCTATCACAACAACAAAAAAAAACAAAACAACAATTAATGTGAGCCAACACAAAAGACACCGACAGTCATTCAATCTTACGCACCCTCTTTGTTGTATGAAACAGCTCTAGATGAAAGAGTAAAAGATCAACGCTTCCTTTTCACCAGTGGATCAAGGACGTCATTGTATTATATTGTGCCCCGCCGTGACCAAGCTCTTTAATAGCACTTCATCTCCAGCAAACAGCATGTAACTTGTCACCTTTGGCCACAACTACGCGCCGCCTAAATCTCCCCTGATGCTCTTTGTAATGAGAAACAAAAAGTAGAACATTAGGAAGCGCTTCACGGCTTCAAAGGTAACCAATGAAAGAGCACCTTGCGCTAATGAAACGTCTGTAAATCGCCCCCCCCCCCCCCCTCCCAGTGGGGGTTCTTGCTCCGTATCACGAAAAGAATTCACTTCAAAGCATCTTTGTGTTGCGTGATAGGGCTACTTCCTTTGCCTCGACGCTTCAATTAGGACGCCGAGGGTAAACGACAACGTCTTTGTGGCTCCCCCGAGGTGACTGTTTGTAATGACTGAGGAATGCAATTTGTTTAGCGAGTGCGTACTGAATCTCCAGTCTCAAATTAAAGGACAACCGACGTCACTTTTTTGTTTCTTAACTGACATCAGAAATACGTTTTATAGCATCTAAAATACCCAAAACACGCAGTATGATATTTTTAGTCAAATGCAAAACACCAATAAAAATGACTTAAAGCGTCCGAAATCTGCAAAAAAAAATTTAGCTGCAAATTGGGCATTTTTAAGAATGTCCCGCCCCCAGTTTGTGATGTCACGCCAAGACGTCTTGCATTGCTGGAGAATCAAAACAATGGCTTCAGATTCGGGGAATATGCTTTCTTGTTACACATCCAGTTATGAATATGATTCAAATAGTTCTGAAGAGGAAAGCATACATGTTTGCAATCGATTAAAGAATTTATTCCGTGCCATCTTGAGGCAACATTGGGGAGAAACGATCACCAGAAAAGAGGCACAAAATGGCCACCTCCGTTTCCACAGGCTGATAAATTCCTTATATGGAGCTTGGACACCCTCTTCTGGCGGCTTTTGGGTGCAACGCAAGCAAGCAATACAGCAAAATACATTGACGTGATGGAAGGACCGCTACAATGCGTCTTTTTTTTACGGTGAAGGGCGGTCCTTTAGTGACGTCACGTACGGACTCGTCACCAACTCAAAAACAAGACTTCCTGACTATTCAGCGCGAGTCTTAAAACGTAAAATATAGCTATATGCGGTGGAATCTTTTTAAAATACGCTCAGTAGAAGTCATTTGAAGCCATTTTACAAATTATGGACGCAACTTGTCCGGAGACGTCGGTTGTTGGAATGGTTGGAAGTAGCAAGTCGCTATAGAGATGGATAGTGTCTTTCAGTGGGATTGTCTTCCTGGGAAAAGAGACATTTTCCTTCACGTCTCAATTTTTTTTTTATGGATCAGGGTTTTGAAACGGTTTGAATCAATTGAGAAATGCAGAAGCAATACAATGTTAAATAATAAACACTTTCTTTTTTGGGTGCTGTATAACACGTGTATGTGTGTGAATGCACTTCACACAATATTAAGTCACATGACAGCTAATCAATAACAAGATGGAAGGCGTTCGGTATCCGCTACAGATGGTTGCCATTCATTCATTCCAGCGCGGCAGCCTGACTTTTGTTTACATTTGGATCAGCACCCAAAATCCACTCGCTAACCGTTTCTATCCGTTTGTGCGTGTGCAGAGGAATGTCTTTGCCAAAATGGCGGCGTCTGTGAGGACAGCAACGGGACGTGCAAATGTCCCGCCTCTTACACGGGACTCTACTGCCAGTTTGGTAAGTCTGAACTCAATAAAAATCATAAATTGCCTTTTAAACTGACCTATCAGACCAAAGACAGTTAAACATTGATCTTGGTATTACTCCATGGTGCTTTCTACTATCTTTGTGACTGCTTTATTTTTTTCCTGTATAAGATAGTTGTCCATTTTAAGTGCTTTGTTACAGCTTCAGCCGTTGTTAAAGCGCTATATAAATCAATATGTATTATATATATATATAATAATCCATTTCATTTATAAGCGCCTTTCAAAACTCTCGAGGACACTTTACAGTGACAGGATATTTTTTTCTACGGGTGAGCAGCGGCAGCCACACGCGCCAGCGTTCACTCAACCCGGGAGTAACAAAGTAAAAAAAAAAAAAAAAATAAAAAATAACAAATAATATGACAACATAAAGACATATGGCATAACTAACATGCTAACATGCATAACTAACATGCTAACATGCAAAACAATATGGCATAACTAACATGCTAACATGCATAACTAACATGCTAACATGCAAAACAATATGG